>NC_133663.1:5174620-5370294 GCF_037893015.1 Macrotis lagotis | reverse complement strand
AGAACCTGGAGGAATTTCTGAAGGGTTCCTAGATGGGCCAGGTCTTTTCCATCACCTCTGTTTCTGAATGATTTTCTTTGCATAAGTAGTAGCTTCAGTCCTCTTATAGCTACCTGTGTGAATCTATTATTTGCTCAAATAATATATTTATTTTGAACATAATTTCCCCTATGTTTAGCAGAGCATATGTATCTGCTATATAGGGAAAACTAAAGGAAAAACCTAGAGCAAACTATTAAAGGACATGAGCATATCACATAGCTAAAGAAAATACTGGCAAGTATATGTCCTTAGTAATATATCAGTATCACTGAAATGTTAAATGGATGAGAGGAAAGCATCCTCCTACTTGAGGAAACATTCAGTGCAAAAGTCATGGCAGAATGGACACCAGAGTTGGACAGAGAAGATGTGAATGCTATCATGGACCCTATGAAACATCTTTTTTTTGGTGGGGGGGGCTCTCTTTTGGAAAAAGAGTATTCATTCATTTATTTATTTATTTATTTATCTATCTATTCATTTATTTATTTATTGTCATCCGTTTGTACATGCACATTTCCAAGTTACAAAATTTCCCTCCACCCTCCCTTTCCACCCTTCTTCCCTTAGGAAGGAATAGTCAGGTTGACATTTTACATATATATTTTTGTTAAACATCTTTACAAATTAGTAATTTCTATCATAAGAAATTAGGATTAAGGGAAAGAGATACATAAGAGATAATTTTTATAAAGTGTTCATCAGATTCAGAAGGGTTTTTTCTTTCTGTGTGTTTTGTTTTGTTTTGTTTCGTTTTTCTTCCTCTGGTTGGGGAAAGTATAGTCCATAACCAGTCAAATATGGTTGTCCTAGCTCTGGACTGTCGAGAGGAGTTGCTTCCATCAAAGTTGTTCATCTCATAATATTGT
Organism: Macrotis lagotis; assembly: GCF_037893015.1. Lineage (NCBI taxonomy): Eukaryota > Metazoa > Chordata > Mammalia > Peramelemorphia > Peramelidae > Macrotis > Macrotis lagotis. The sequence continues at coordinate 5,369,383 of NC_133663.1, read as the reverse complement.
TGATGTATACATTGTTCTCCTGGCTCTACTCCCTTCATTCAGCATCAGATCCTATAAGTCATTTCATACTTCTCTGGAGTCTGACCATTTATGGTTTCATATAGAAAAATAATATTCCGTGTACCATAATTTGTTTAGCCATTCCCCAATTGTTGGACAATTTCCCCTCAATTTCCAATTCTTTTGCCACTAGAAAAAATAATTACTATGAATATTTTGGAACATGTAGGACTTTCCCCATTTTTTACAATTTCTTCTGAATAGTCCTAGAATTGGAATTGTTGGGTCAAAGGGTATGAACAGTTTCATTGCTCTTTGGGCGTAGTTCCATATTGCTCTCCAGAAAAGTTGAATCTGTTTACAACTCCACTGGCAATGCATCAATGTCCCAATCCTCTACTACTTCTCCAACACTGATCATCTTCCCTTTTTTCTCATCTGGGCTAATCTAATAGGTGTGAGATTATGGTTGTTTTAATTTACATTTCTATAATCAATAGTGATTTGGAGCATTTTTTTCATACAATTATGTATATCTTTAATTTTTTCATTTGAAAACTGTCTGTTCATATACTTTGATCATTTATCAGTTGGGGAATGACATAATCTCATAAACTTGATTCAATTCTCTATATATTTTAGAAAAGAGACCTTTATCAGAACTCCTGGTTGTGAAGATTGTTTCCCAGCTTTCTGCTTTTCTTCTAATTTTGGCAGCATTGATTTTATTAGTACAAAACCTTTTTAACTTAATATAGTCAAAATCATTCATTTTGCAGTTTATAATGCGCTCTAATACATGTTTGGTCAGAAATTTATCCCTTTTCCATAGATCAGATAGAGTATTTTCTGGTCTATTAATTTATCTATTGTATCACCCTCTATGCCAAAATCCTGAACCCATTTTGACCTTATTTTGGGATAGGGTGTGAGATGTGGGTCTATGCCTAGTGTTTGCCATTTTATTGTCCAGTTTTCCCAACAATTTTTATTAAATAGTGAGTTCTTATCCCAGAAGGTGAAATCTTTGCATTTGTCAAATACCAGATTGCTGTAGTCATTTACTGCAGTTTCTTCTGAACCTCTCTTAATCACTGATCCATGACTCTATTCCTTTACCAGTACCAGGAAGTTTTGATGACTGCTGCTTTATAGTATAGTTTTAGATCTGGTAGAGTTAGGCCACCTTCTTTTATTTTTTCCATCAGTTCCCTTGCTATTCTTGTCCTTTTGTTGCTCCAGATGAATTTTGTTACTATTTTCTCTAGTTTGATAAAGTAGTTATTGGGTAGTTTGATTGGTATGGCACTGAATAATTTAATTTGGGTAGAATTATCATTTTTATTATATTAACTCAACCTATCCATGAGCATTTGACATTTTCCCCTTTATTTAGATCTGACTTTATTTGGGTGAGGAGAGCTTTATAAATGTGTTCATACAGTTTCTGGGTTTGTTTTGGGAGGTCAATTCCCAAAGTATTGAATGTTATTTACAGTTATTTTAAATGGAGTTTCTCTTTCTGTCACTTGTTCTTGGGCTTTATTGTTCATAGATAGAAATGCTGATGATTTCTGTGGCTTTATATTATATACTGCTATTTTGCTGAATTTGTTAATTTTTTCAAGGAGTTTTTTAGATGATTTTCTTGGGTTCGCTAATTATACCATCATATCATCTGCAAAGAGTAAAAGTTTTGCTTCCTCATTGCCAATTCTGATTCCTTCAATTTCTTTTTCTTCTCTTATTGCTACTGCTAGCATTTCTAATACTATATTGAATAGTAATGATGATAATGGGCATCCTTGTTTCACCCCTGAATTTATTGGAAATGCTCTGAATTTATTCCTATTAAATATAATATTTGTTGATGATTTTAAATAGATATTATTTGTTATTTTAAGGTAAACTCCATTTATTACTAAGCTTCCTGGTGTTTTTAATAGGAATGGATGTTGTATTTTTATCAAAGGCTTTTGCAGCATCTGTTGAGATAATCATATGATTTCTGTTGGTTTTGCTATTGATATGTTTAATTATGTTGAGTGTTTTCCTAATGTTGAAGCATCCCTGCCTGCCTGGTATAAATCCAACTTGTTCATGGTATATTATCCAGGTAATAACAACTTGTAGTCTCATTGCTAAAATTTTATTCAAGATTTTTTGCATCACTAGTCATTAGGCAGATTTTTCTATAATTTTCTTTTCTGTTTTGGTTCTTCCTGGTTTAGGTATCAGAACAATGTTGGTGTCGTAAAAGGAGTTTGGCAGAACTCCTTTCTGTCCTGTTTTTTAAATAGTTTATTTAGAATAGGAATTAATTGTTCCTTAAATGTTTGGTAGAATTCACTTGTAAATCCATCTGCACCTGGAGACGTTTTCTTCTATTGATGGTTTCTTTGATTTTTTTTTTCTGAAACGGGGCTTAGTAATTTATTTCCTCTTCTGTTAATCTGGGCAGTTTCTATTTTTGTCAATATTCATCCATGTCAATCAAGTTATCCAATTTACTGGCATACAGTTTGGCAAAGTAGCTCTGAATTTTCTTTTTGATTTCCTGGTTATTGGTGGTTACTTCATCCTTTTCATTGTTTATACTGGTAATTTAATTATTTTCTTTCATTTTTAAATCAGATTAAACAGAGGTTTGTCTATTTTATTGGCTTGCTCATAAAACCAACTCTTAACTTTATTTATGAGAGCAATGGTTTGCTTGCTTTCCATTTTATTAATTTCTTCCTTGATTTTCAGAATTTCTAATTTGGTATGTAATTGGGGTTGTTTAATTTGTTCTTTTTCTAGCTTTTTAGTTGCATATCTAATTCATTGATCTTCTCTTTTTCTATTTTATTCATATAGGCATTTAGAGATATAAAGTTTCTCCTCAAAACTGCCTTGGCTGCATCCCATACATTTTGGTATGATATTTCATTATCTTCATTTTCTTGGATGTGATTATTGATTATTTATATTATTTGCCATTTGATCCACCATTATTTAAGATCAAGTTATTTAATTCCCAATTAGTTCTTGGTTTATCTTTCCCTGACTCTCTATTACATGTAATTTTTATTACATCATGAGAAGTGTACATTTATTATTTCTGCCTTTCTGAATTTGATTTTAAGGTTCTTGTGCCCTAGTACATGGTCAATTTTGGTGAAGGTGCTATGTACTGCCAAGAAAAAGGTATATTCTTTTATATCCCCATTAAGTTTTCTAAGATTTCATTCACCTTAACTTCCTTCTTGTTTATTTTATTGCTAGATTTATCTAGTTCTGAGAGATGGCGATTGAGGTCTCCCATTATTAAAGTTTTGCTGTCTATTTCTCCTTGTAATTCACTCAGCTTTTCATCCAGGAATCTGGATGCCATACCCCTAAGTGCATTTATGTTTAGTAATGATATAGCTTCATTGGAAACATCTTTACCTATCAGGTGTCTGAGAAGCTGCCTATTTTGAGATTATCTCAGAGTCAGTAGCCGTTCACAAGCTCTGCTCACAAACACCCAATATCAGATGTCATTTGATCAATCATGCAAAGTCTATATACTTCAAAAATTCAGGGTGTTTTATCAAACATCATAGAAAATAAGATGACACACATGAAATACTCTCTCCCTTGAATTACCTAAGTACTATAGTCTTGTGAAGGAGCTATAATTGGAAGGTATATATGGAGGGAACATGAGAATTGGTGCTGATTAGCTAGGTTGCACAATGATCTGATCCAGAGTCAGAAAGAATCTTCTCCCTGAGTTTAAAACTGATCTCAGACACTTATTAGTTGTATGATCCTGGGTAAGTCACTCAACTCCATTTGCCTCAATTTCCTCATTTGTAAAATAATCTGAGAAGGAAATGGTAAATCTCTCCAGTATCTTTGCCAAGAAACCCCAAATAATGTCAGAATGAATTGGACATGACTCAAAACAAAACAAAGCACACTAAGTAGCAACAAAGTTTTCAACTTCCTCATGCTTCTTGTGACTACACCTCTGTTCTTTTCTAGGTCTGATTGTGGGCTCAAGTTTGCTATGATATTTTCAACTTTTTATTTGCATCTGCTAGACGTCTCTGTTCCACTACATTAGGAAGAAATTACTAGAAAGCCAATCCCTTTCAAGGGAAGTCTGAATTCTTTTAGAACACAGGAATTTTTCCACCTAGCCCCAAAGTGAACAAAAGCTACCCTAAAGCTAAATCCATTATTTTAAACAACATTGTATTTTCTCCTGGTACATGAAAAGCAATTTTTAACTTTTTTAAGGTTTGAGTTCCAAATTCTATCGTTTACTCATTTGCCTCTCCTCTCCCTAAGATAGCAAACAATCTGATATAGGTCATCTATGTGCAATTATTAAAACATTTCCATATTAGGCACTTTGTAGAAGAAAACAAGCAAAAATTAAGGAAGAAAGCAAAGAAGAAAAGAAAAAATGCTTTAGCCTGTTATCAGATAGCAGCAGTTCTTTCTTTGGAGTCAGATAACATTTTTCATTTTGTGTCTTTTGGGATTATCTTTGATTACTGAATTGCAGAGAATAACAAAGTTATTCACAAGTTTTCATTTTTAAATATTGCTGTTACTGTGTAGAGTTTTCTGGTTCTGCTCACTTCACTTTACATCAGTTCATGCCATTCTTCCAGATTAAACCCATTCTTTTTACCATCTTTTATTCAGTTTGGATTAAATTTCATTGACCCAGTCTACTGTCTGATTTAGGTAACTTGTAAGTCCTATTTAGCCCCTAATATTAAACATGGTCTCTAAAATTTTAAACTTAGTAGATTCTGCTAAGAAATAGACAGAAAAATATAAACATCCTCCAGAAACTGTATGGTAGTTGACCCATAGAAGTGAGCATTAGACCAAGATTTTTTAAAATTTTTGATTATCATGAAAAAGAAGTTAGCAAAAGACTAAAGTCAGTTAAGTTGTGGATAATATTCCTTCTTTTATATCAGTCAATAATGAAATGTACATTCTCTTTTCTTTGCCCCCATCCTTTCTCTATGATAAGAAGGTCTGGATATCTTTCCTGCCCTGTTTGGTTGTGAGGGTAGCCACGTGGATTGAAACAGCTGTAAATTAAATAAGAGGCTATTTCAATCCTCTGCAGTCCATGGACTCATGTCCCTGTGGGTTGATTGGTTAGTGTGAAGGAGAAATCTATGCATATTTATGCATTTGTATGTGTGAATATTGAAGCCCCTTTTCCAAGATACCAAGTGACAAAGTCAGAAAATTTGCAAGACTTGTAGGGATATTATATTTCCATTTAGACTTGCAAAATATACCAGTCAATATAATTTTAGTGGAGAATGTGAGCAGATTCATAAATATATGAGCAAATTTGTATGATGCAGTATCAAATTATAACTGAATTTTTATTTCTGTTTTGGTGCATTGTGGCACAATTGATGAAATTAAACTTGATTTGTTAGTATCATTGAATGAAAATTTTGCAATGGGGAGATTATTGTGAACTATAGAGATTGTTTTTTGGGTATAAAGAACTAGACAGGTATCCATAGAGCTATTAAATGAATATTCAAGGTCAAGCTAGGAGATATCAATGAGAGAAGATTTGACATATACACTACAAAACTGGTATGTGCAATATACCCTCTGTCATCTTGAGATTTTTTTTCCATTTTTATACTTGTATAAAGACTTTATAGAAACAGAAAGTCCTAGAATTCAGACACCATAGGAGAGTTAGTATCTTCACTGATGGAGGAAGTTCTCATATTAGGAATTTCCAACTTTCAGTTCAAATGAAGGAAGCAAGCAGGGTTTATTAAATGCCTACTAAGTCTAGATATTACTCTAAATTCTTTGCAAATATTTTCTCATTTCATCTCTGCAATAACCTTGAGAGAGAGGTACTATAATTACCCTACTCTATAGTTTATAAAACTGAGGTAAAAGAGATTAAGTGATGTTCCCAGGGTCGTGCAACTATACTATGTCAAAGATTTGATGTGAATGCAAGTCTTCTCAATTCCTTGCCTCATGGTCTATCATTTATGACACCTATCTGTTTTCAGGGCATGATCTGCAAGATGACAGATTACTCATTTTACTCCAAACCATTTTGATTTTAGTTGAATCTGAAAGACAAAAAGAGAGTATTCAGAAAAAAACTGCACCATTTATTCCAGAGAACTCAACAATTTAAAGCACAGTAGAGACAGAAGCTGACTCTTCCCTGCCCTAAAACCCATCTGCCAACACCTCCTTCACTTTAATTTATCCAGAAAATATCTGTGCATCTGAGGGAAGAGAATAAAGACTGAAGAGGGCTGCCCGAATGAGTGAGCCTCTATCTAATTTAGGCACCTGTGAGGTCATAGCAGTTCTGCTTGGGGAAGTCTCTCTGCCCTCCCTCCATCTTGCAAATTAAAGTGTAAGAAAAAATATTAATCTTATGCAAAGAAAGAAGGGGGGAGTCGATAGAAAATTCTGGGCAAGAAATGTATGTGCTAAACCTGGAGGAAAGGGGACTGATACAAAGCTTGATCAATCTCTGTCTTCTCCACCCTACCCACCCTTCCAGGGTCCTCAGGGCAGGAGCACAAGCTAAAGAACCATATTTTCTCAAATGGGAGGAGGCTAAGGCAGTTCGGCAGTTCACTTTAGTAGTACTGCCAATAAATTTCTTTACAAAATGAGGGAATTGGATTAAATGATTTCTAAATTCCCTCTCAGTACTTCCATTTTTTTGTTTTAATACTCTGTGCTATTGGATCTGTTCACAGTTTCTGGGATTCTGAATTGGGCCCTCACATTCTTGGATTCTCAAGGTCACCAAGGTTCTACTGAGTCTTTTCTATGTCTGAAAATGGATGGATTAATGGGCATGGGGTCAGTGGAGTTTTTGTGGTATCCATTATATTTTATAGTGGCTCTGTGTGTATTTACATATTATAAATATATTTATTTATAAATATATATTAGTATCCCTTAAGTACCTTGATGTATGCCCTATTGCTATTAGACATTTAGTTTATGACTTTATCATGTTTGTGTGTGTGTGTGTGTGCGTGTGTGTGTGCGTGTGTGTGCATGTCTGTCTGTGAGAGTGTAGAGTAATTTTATGTAGGTCAACCCTAAATGAATTATGGTTTAGTGGAAGTGAATTGCTTCAATTCACTAACTGAAGTAAATTATCTTTTCAAATTCAGGATTGGCAAGTGAGGATATTATCTGATTAAATGGCAGCAGAGGTATTGATGTTGAAATTAATTTGGGGATAATGTAGTCAAAGAAGCACAGAAGTTTTGAGTTGGAAGTCCCTCTCCACCAATATAGACATTAAAGGAAAGCCCAATATAACTTAGCTGTTTATCCAGTTTCTCCTTAAAAACTTGTTTACTTAGAGAGTACCCCCTCTGCTTCTCTAGTTCAGCTCCCTCATTTCAACAAGGAAAAAATAATAGAGGCCATAGTATTCTTGTGAGTAATTGAAAAAACATGTGGTTGCTTCCAAAAACCATGGTCCTACCCATATCACCTCAGTAGAATACTGGCAACACCTGGAAAAAAAGTTAGCAATAGGTATAGAAATCAAGAAGTCATCAGATGTGTTCCAGGTAGGGAGACAACCAAAGTAGACCAAACCAAAGCATGAGGACCAGGCTAGACCAAGAAGACAGATATTCATCTAGGATCCACAATTCTTCTGCTTTGGGGACTCCTTCCATTGAATCTCCCTTCACTGAGTTCCACTCCTATACTTTAAGGCTTGCATAAGGACCGGGTCACACAGCTAATAGTGATCATTAATGGGATTTGATTCCTGTTTCCAAGTACAGTACTCTATTAATTGCTTCTCATGGGGAGAAAGCAAGTCAATGCAAATGAGAACAAACAAGCTAAAATGAATAGGATGGGGACATGGATCTAAGAAGTCAAGTTTTGGAAATCTAAGCACCTAATGATTAATTGATGCAACTGAATGCAATGTTGCTGCAGAGAGGATGAACTTTAAAAGACAATGCAAACTCCTTGTGAACAGAGCTAGTTCCATATGTCACTTTTGTATCCCAAATGCTCAGCCAATGCATAGACCACAGCACTTTAAATTGGTTGTTGATTTTCTAGTTGATTAGAAGAGATTTCACCCTAATTTTTGGACTTCAGGAAGGGACAGTGGCATTATACCCATCTGTGCTCACTGGTTTTAGGACTATGCATTCATACCATTTGTTATTCAGAAAATCATTCCTCTCCCAAATAATGGCATAGGACCATATAGCCCAGCTGTAGAGCCAATCTTTGAGAAGAGAAATGTGGTATAGGGCCAGCCAGCTGGCAGACACAGGATGGGGAAGAGCTGCCCAGCAGATAGCATGTATGGCTTAGCCTTTTATCATTCTCCTCAAATACCACATTCATAAAATATCCAAGTTACAAGGAATGTCAATGACCATATCACCTACCTCTATTATAAAAGAATGGGCTCTTTGTGATCCTCCAGTCTCCGTTTGAAGATATCCAGTGAGGATCAAGACCAGGAAAAGGAGGAATCCTGGCCCTCTCTAGTGAGCTTGTTGAACTTCTGAATAACAAATCTTGTTAGGAAGGTTTCCCTTATGTTCAAGCTAGTTTTCTTCTTAATAAGTTATGGCAGTGTAGGAAACTGGAGACAGGAGATCTGGGTTCTATCCTACCTGCTCCACTGGCTAGATAGGAGTCACGAACAAATCCTACGCTTCTTGGGCATTGGGTTCTTCATTTTATAAAAAGAGGAGGTCGGGCCTGATCTACGTGGAGGTCCTTTCCGTTCTAGATCAATGAACCTGCTCCAGTACATGTCCCCTAGGGCCCAGTAGAAAAACAAATAAGCACACAGTCATTCTTTGTTCATGCTGGGACCCAGGATGCCCATCGCATACATCTGGAGGAAGAAGAGTGACCCTTCTTAACTCCTTGGGTAGAGTCTTATTTTTGCATTCTTTTTAATTACTTGGTTTCCTTACTGGATGTATCACTTAAAATTAATAGTATGATTTCCCCTATCATTCTGTGCTCATTTCTTAACTTTCCCCAAATTCTGTATAGTCCTGAGGAACTACAACAATTAAGTACAAGAGAATATCTGCATTAAGAAGGAAAGTAGGGGCAGCTAGGTGGTACAGTGGATAGAGCACTGGCCCTGGAGTCAGTAGTGCCTGAGTTCAAATCCAGCCTCAGACACTTAATAAGGCCTAGCTGTGTGGTCCTGGTCAAGCCACTTAACTCCATTGCCTTGCAAAAACTAAAAGCAAAAAAAAGAAGAAGAAAAGTAGTGCTAAGGTACATAGGGAAGGGGTTTGGTTGTTTCTTGTAACTTTGCCCATATGCACACATGCACACTTGTATTATACATACATGTACACACAAACACACATTCATAAATAAAATCATTCTGGGAAAATTCCAGCTATAATATTTTGTAATTTTCATCTCAGTCCTTCCTTCCTTCCTTCCTTCTTTCCTTCTTCCAGCAGTCTACTGAAATAATATTTGCATGTAGAATTAATATTAATATATCCAGGCTGCTTCCCAAGAGACCAAAGGGTTTTCTTTGTGACCACAGGAAATATTGGGTGAATTACTAGGAAAAAAGCCCATTTCCAACTAGTTGCCAATTCTTAACCCCCCAAATCTGTCTTTCCCCATACATTTGCTCATATTAGAGAAGTTCTATGTCATTTTTAATTATTAAAAAATAATACTGGATTCCCTATCATACCCAGGCAAGGAGTTCAGGGGTCAGCTCCTCTCCTATCCCCACTCTAGTTGCCAGGAGGCAGCTTTGACCTGTTCTGATTCTCATCTAGGCTGGTTTTCCCTGTACAGAAGGAGTCTGTTCAAGAAGGGGAGGGAAGCCTACATCCACTTTGCTCTGATCCATTTCAGAAAATTATACTGCTATATGAACTGGTAATCAGCTTGCTTTTTTAATAGATGAAAAAATCGACTGGCATCTCTCCAGAGGATCTTCTCCTGCCACTGTCATCTTGGAAGCAACCCTAATGCCTAGAGCAAAGAAAACAAGCATTCTATGTCCTTCTCTGAAGTCTCCATTGGACTTGCCCACCCTCTTCATGTGTGCCCCCTCATATGCCTTTAAACCAAGGCATGACCTTGGAATTTCAGGAAGAAGCGTGTGAAAATGAATCTATTCATCAGACTTCCCCACCACCTCTTCTTATAATGGAACAACACGATATTGTAAGTGGTACAGAGTAGAGCTAAGTTTGGTCTTAAGCCTTGAAGAAGACATTCAAAGATATCTAGTGGACACAGAGGTATACTTCTGTTCAGTTTTTTGAAAGCCAGAAATATGATTATTCAGTATGATATTCTAAAGATGTCACAGGGACCAGGCAAGAATCTCTGCTCACTGGGAAAGAAAAAAAATATGGATTTTCAGACTTTCAGTCACCTTTTATTATAAATAGCATCTTCTGCTGTTCCCCAGATTGCATAGATTTCTTCTTCCCCACATTTAAAAGGAATTGCAAACTTGTCAAATCTCCATTTAGCCCCTCACTTTTACTTCTTGAAGACCCTGATTTCCTCCAGTCTCTACTTAGCTTCCATTACCTATGTGAAACCTTTCTAGATGTTCCCAGTTTTCTTCTATGCTATCTCCTGAAATTATTTTGTATATTTGTAAAATAATAAAAAATACTCATCAGCATACTTGTATCTTTAAATAGAATTCCAGCTCCTGGAGAGCCATTAATTCATTATTTAGCCTTTGCATCTCTAGCTCTGGGCATAGTTCCTTGCACATAGTATGAACTTAATTAGTTTTTGTTGAATTGAAAATTTAACCAAATTGAAGGTTGCATGTGGGGGTGGGGGGGTTGCTTTCATTCTGGAAGAGTCCTTGGAGACCTGCCTGTTCCTAATCAATTCTCAGGCTGGAGTGACATCAGTTGTACATTAAGTAAAATAATCCTCTGCTTATAACCTTTGTCCAAATGCAATCATGTTTGGACCTATACAATAATGTTTCCTATTGAGATAAATTCTGAAGGGTTCAGGTACACAGGCAACCCCAGAATCTTACTGCTCTGATTGGATGATCCTGAAACCCGAGGAACAGAGAAGCTCAGTGTTCCTTCCAAGGTCACCCTTCTAGTTAAAATTAATACGAAGTAAACTTCTAGTGCAAAGATGATAGAGTGAAGAAGTCACTTCCTGAAACCCTCCAAATTCCTCTTCAAACAACCTGAAAATTACCTCAGAATTACTTTAGGATCAGCTAACTAGCACAGCACAAAAGGTCTGTCTCAGTGGCATGAGGAAAGTCTGGTAAACAAGCCAGAGTGGCAGGCCATATCCCATGGGACCTGCAGGCAGGCCTTGAGGACCAGAGCAAGGCACCATCAAGGGCTCCCCACAATGCAGACCAGTAACCTAAGGCAAGCTACACATACCAGCAGCATACCAAAGCCATACTCCCAATGCAGGCCCCCAGTGACCTCATTTGCTGACTAGAAGTGAAACCCCACATCTAAGGTTGGCCAGCAACAACCCACCAGGGACAGGTTAACAGTGAGACCCCACCCAAAAGCCATACCAACAGGAAGGCCCCCACCCCAGTACAAGTGAGCAGGAAACCCCCCTCTAGTACAAGTCAGTAATTAGATTCTGAGGTTCAGTGAAATCTAGGAACAGGAACCTGAGTCCCAGCACATGAAGCATATGATGGATTAAGAGGAGAATTAAGAGGAGAATAAAAGTGCAAGGTGACAAAATTAAAAAAAAAGAGTAAATGTATTTCATAAAAGACTTTTACCATAAAAAGTCTTATGGTAATAGAAACAATCAAAGCAAAATCTTAGAAGAGATCAACAGTCTCAAAATGACAACATGTAGAGCTTCAAAGAAAAATGCCAATTGGTCTCAGATGCAAAAAAAGAACTCCTACTTAATAGTATTTTTTCCCAATTACATGTAAGGATAGTTTTCAACATTCATTTTTGTAAAATTTTGCTTTTCAAATAGTTCTCCTTACCGCTTCCTAACTCCTTCCCAAAACAGCAACTATGATATAGGTTATACATGTAAAATCATATTAAACATGTTTCCACATAAGTCATGTTGTGAAAAAAAGAATCAGAACAAAAAAGGAAACAATATGAGAAAGAAAAAAGACAAAAAATGAAAATAGTATACTTTCATCTACAGACTCCATAGTTCTTTCTCTGGATATGGATGACATTTTTCATCAAGACTCTTTTTGGAATTGTCTTGGATCATTTTACTGTTGAAAAGAGCTAAGTCTATCACAATTGATTAATGCATAATGTTGCTGTTACTGCGTAAGTATTTGGCAAGAATGTTTTCATTAATCAAGACAGAAATTTGGAATGTGAAGATAATCAGATACCATTACGATTCCAACCATAAATGATGCCAACTAGAGATCTGGCAGTGTTATTCCCATTACCCACTGGGCAGCTTCTGGGAAACCAAATCTCTGGATTTGATGAGGAAGTACTAATGATTAGTCCACTGAGAGACAGGTTGGGATTAACCATGTTGTCACAGTTCTATGTTACTGAAATGTCATGGTGCCTCACATGTTGTGATTTGCTTATTTGCCACTAGATATCACATCCTGCCATTTGCTTGGTGTTCCTGGAGCACTAAGGTGGCTCACTGATATATGAAGAATAAATCATACTCAAGGAACAAGGGCTCCCACAGCAGACCATTATCAAAAGTCCTCTTTCCTATCAAATCAGATCATAAGGTAAATAATTCTGGTAAAGGAAATTAAGAAGGATATCTTTGCACAATATGCTTCTCACTATAATAAAGGTAATGTGCCAGTCATGTTACCACTAACATGGTTGCTGTGATCTTTTTCAAAATTGAAGATCTATTATTATTATTATTATTATTAATTTCCCTAGGTTCTGCTCATTTCACTCATCATCAATTCATATATGTCTTTCCAGATTTTTCTGAAATCTTACAGTTTATCATTTCTTTAAGCACAATAGCATTCCATTATATTCATATACTACAACTTAGCTGTCATTTCCCAACTGATGGGCATCTCTTCATTTTCTAGTTCTTTGCTATCATAAAAAAAATCTATAAATATTTTTGTACATATGGATCTTTTCCACCTTTTAGTGATCTCTTTGTGATAAAGACCTAGTAGCAATAAAAGTTTTGGGTGAAAGAGTAGACATAGTTTATAGTCCTTTGGTTATAATTTCAAATTACTCTCTAGAATGTTTGGGTAAGTTTACAGCTTCACTAATAATGCATCAGTGTTCCAATTTTCACACATCTGATCCAATAATTATCTGTTTTTCCTTTTTGTCATATTAATCAATTTAATATGTATGAGGTAGGACCTCGGAGATGTTCTGATTTGCATTTCTCTAATTATTGGTGATTTAAAGCATTTTTCACATGTCTATAGATACTTTAATTTCTTCATCTGTCTCTTTATATCCCTTGATCATTTATCAACTAGAAAATGGTGTGTATTCTTATAAATTTCCTTCACTTTTCTCTATATATCTGAGAAACAAGGTATTTTTAAAGACATGCTGTAAAGATTATTTCCAGCTTTCTGTTTTTCTTCTAACCTTGGTTGCATTAATTTTGGTTTGTATAAAACCTTTTTAAATTTAATGTAATTAATATAATAATAATTTAATTTAATATTTTACATCTTATCATGCTCTTGTTTAGTTTTGAATTCTTCACTTCCCTATAGTTCTGAGGGTCAGAGTATTCCTTGCCCTTTAATTTGCTTATTGTGTCACCCTTTATGTCTAAATTATATATCCATTTTGACATTATCTTGGTACATGGTGTAAGATTATGGTCTATATCTAGTTTATACCTTATTGTTTTTCCAGTTGTCCCAGCAGTTTTTGTCAAATTTAAGGCTCTTATCCTCAAAGCTGGAGTATTTGACTTCACTGAACACTAGATTACCATGTCATTTACTGCTGTGTTTTGTGTACCTAATCTGTTCCACTGATCTACCCCTACATTTCTTTGCCCAAACCTGATAGTTTTAATGATTACTGCTTTATAATATAGTTGAGGTCTGATATAGCTAGGCCATCTCTCTGCATTTTTTCATCAATTCCCTTGATTGTATTGGACTTTTGTTCTTCAAGATTAATTTTGTTGTGATTTTTTGTAGCTCTATCAAACAAAGTAGTTTGATGGGTTTAGTACTGAATAAATAAATTAACTTGGGCAGAATTGTCATTTTTATTATATTGGTTTGACCTAACCATGATCAACTGACATTTTTTTTTCAGTTGTTTAGCTCTGACTTTATTTGAGGAAAAATGTTTTGTATTTGGGTTCAAATAGTTTCTGAATTTGTCTCGACAGATAGACTCCCAACTATTTTATATTTTCTACAATTATTGTAGGATTGTACACTGTTCATCTGTTTCTGTTCATCTCACTCAGCATCAGTTCATGCAAATCCCTCCAGGCTTCCCTGAATTCCCATCCTTCCTGGTTTCTAATAGAACAGTAGTGTTCCATGACATACATATACCACAGTTTGTTGAGCCATTCCCCAGTTGAAGGACATTCACCTCCATTTCCAGTTCTTTGCCACCACAAACAGAGCTGCTAGCAATAATTTTGTATGTGACGTTTTTACCCTTTTTCATTCTACAATTATTTTAAATGGAATTTCTCTATCTCTTGCTGCTAGGTTTTGTTGACAATATGTGAAAATGCTGTTGATATGTGTGGCTTTATATTATATTTTGCAGCTGTGCTAAAGTTGTTCATTGTTTCAAGTAGTTTTTTGGGGGGAAGTCTAACAAATTTTATTTATTTTAATTTTTTGCCTTAAATTCAGCATGTTTATTTTATAAAAAATATTTTTTCCAATTATATACAATAGTAGTTTATACCAATCATTTTTGCAAGGTTTTTGAACTATACAATTTCTCCCCCTCCTTGCATTCCCTCCCCCCCCATGTAGTTTTTTAATTGCTTCTCTGGGATTCCTATTTTTCTCTCTCCTTTTACCCTCTCCCTCATCACCACTGTTTTACTCCTGACCACCATATCTTTCAATCTGCTCTTTCTTCTAACTGCACCCTTCCCTTTTCTACCACCCTTCCCCTCCTACTTCTGCTATCTCTTCTACTCTCCCTTCTTGCTGCCCCCCTCCTTTTTCTTACCCTTTTCCCTCCTCCTTCCCAATAAGATAAGATAAAGTTGTATACTTGAGTGTATGCTATTCCCTTTTTGAACTACATTCAATGAGAATAAGGTACAAACAATGCCCACCAATTCCTTTCTTTTCCTCTATGTAACAGGTCTTTTAAGCCTCTGCATGTGATATACTTTACCATATTCTGCCTCCCCCTTTCCTCTTCTCCCAATGCAATCCTTCTTTTCTCCCCCTTAATTTTTTATATCATCACATCAAAATTCACTTATACCTACACCCTACGTCTAAATATACTCCTTCTAACTACCATAGAGATACAATTCTAAAGAATTGCAAGTATCATATTCCTAGGTAGGAAGGTAAAAGTCTAACTTTATTGAATACCATTTTTTAAAATTTTATTTATGTTTTCCTCTTTACTTTGTTGCGCTTCTCTTGAGACTTGTATTTGAAGATCAGATTTTCTGTTCAGCTCAGGTTTTCTCATCAGGAAAGTGTGAAAAGTTCCCCATTTTGTTGAATGCCTGACTTCCCTTAAAATATTATGCTGTCTATTCATATACTTTCACCAATTATCAACTGGGGAATGACTAATTTTTTCCTCAAATTTGATTCAGTTCCTTATATATCAGTGAAATGCATCTTTATAAGAGAAACTTTCTATAAATGTTTTTCTCAGTTTCCTTTTTTCCTTCTAATTTTGACAACATTGGTTTTCTTTGTCCAAAAGATTTTTTAAAATATCATGAAATGAAAATTATCCAGTGTTTTCAGAAAAAAAGAAATAAAAGTTATCAATGCCAGACATACATTTGCCAGAAAAACTATTTTGTGGAGATTCACATAGGGCAAGCACTCACAAGGAGATCAGAAGAAGTGATACCAAGACACCCTGAAGGTCTCAGTGAAGAACTTTAGAATTGACTGTACAGCATGGGAGACACTGGCACAGGGCTACCCATCATGGCATGCCCTCATCAGAGAGGGGGCTGCACTCTATAAGGAAGGCAGAATTGGAGCAGCTCAAAGGAAACATGACATCCATAAATTGAGAGTACCTACCCCAGGTGCTCACATGGACTATTTGTGCCCAACCTATGGTAGAGCATTCTGAGCTCATATTGGTCTGATCAGTCACAGTAACAAAGGATAAGAACTAACCAATCAACCAAAGCATACTCTTTTAAACTCTATGTTTTGACTTTTATTTTACATGGCTAATATGGAAATAGATTTTGTATGATATCCCATATAAATTCAATGTCACATTGCTTACTTTTTTAAGGAAGGGGTATAGACAAGGAACATGAAAATTGCAATATATGCAAAAAAGTGTTAAAATTAAAATATTAGAAGGAAATGTTTAATGAAATCAATATATATTTTGAAAACAAAAAAGAAATCAGGGGTCATTTCCTTTATGAAGTCTTCCCACATCCCTTCTATCTGCTACTATGCTCCCTATTCAAATTACTTAGCATGTTCTGGATACTTATATTTAATTAATTCAGCTTAACGATTTCCTACTAGTACCACAGGACATTGTTTTCAGACAGTTACTCGTCATTTTTGTCCCTCTAGATTCCATCACCATGTTCAAGGCACATAGTAGAGGTAGTTAGTCAATATGTAATTTCATTAAATTTCGAGACCGTCATGGAAACATGTGCAAACCAGACCCTGACTCCAACTTTTCTGTTTCTCTCAGCCCTGCCTGCTTGCTCCTCCCTTTCATGTTCTTCTGTCCTCCTCCTTGAAGCATCTTTGATTTCCCCAACTAGTCATGCTAAGACCACTGTCATCTATACTTCCTGAGCACATTCATTCTGAAGAAACAAATAGTCTTATTTTCTAGTCAAAGAAGGAAGATAAGAAAGAAGACAACAGCTTATGAGCAGGCTCTTTTCTGAAAGTAACATGCCTTGAGGATTTTCAAGAAAGATTGGTAGCTTTGAAAACTACCACTCAAATGTAATGAATCTCCTGCTGCAGAAGGCTTCCCCAGCTTCCCGTTCTGGGGGCCCTGTGGCTTTTGATAGCATAAATCAGAACAACTGTCAGCCTAGTAAGAATCAGGTAATTAGAAGCCTGGAGAAAAATGAGGATGAGATCATTTGTCTTGGAGGTTAGGGAGCTTATAGGCTCCTTAAAAATCCAAACAAAAATTAGGTCCATTTGCCTAATATAGACATTGATAAAGGGAAGTGCCCTAAATAAGAATGCATGTTTTTAAACCAGTCATTTTGGACATTTTATAAATTCTGGATCCTTTCAAAATTTTGGTTGAAGTCAATGGGCTGCTCAGAAAAAAGGGTTCAAGTGAGTAAAATAAAATATTTCTTAGTATAAAAGAAATAAATTAGATTAAAGTAGAGTTTACATATTCCTATAGGTATATATATATATATATATGTATATATATATATGTATATATAGGCATGTGCATATACATATATGTTCAGTGCAGCTGGACAGCCCTGCACCTCCCTGGTCTTTCCAAAGACATATATTATGAAGAGAAAATCCATGGTTAGTCCTCAGGTTCCAGCTTTTAAACCTCCTGAGAGACTTGGGATTGACTCATTATTCTCCCTGGCCATCACTTTCCTCCCCCTCACCAGAGAAGAGTTCTCTATTGGAAATCCTAAATTTAACCTCTGTATTGTTTGCATTATAAAATCATCTTCCATCTCCCCACTCTTCTGCTTCCTTTTCCAGGTTGGGGTTTTCACAGCAAGATAATTAAGGTTGATATTTCAAAGGCTGTCTGTCAGGTGCATGCCTGTGGGGGTGGGGAGTTGCTTTGATTGGATCTGAGGAAATGGGAAGCCTTGGAGCTGGAGGTGGGGGAGGCAGCTCAGAGACAATGAAAAGGCAGAATTTTCCCAGGAAACATGAGCAGCAGCTGAGGCTAATCTTGATCACTGCAATGAGGATGAGGATATACTAACTAAAGTTAATGGATGCCCTCCTCTCCCCAGGGCTCAGACCTCCTAACCTTGGCTGCCCTGTTTCAGTAAAAGTCAAGAAAAACTCCAAAGTCCAGTCAGTGGTCAGAAACCAAAGTGGAGGGAAGAAACCCATCAGGGCTATCTCAAGAAGCCCATATTCCTCAGAGGTCTTCCTCTCTAATCAGGGTGAGGTCTATACTCTAGCAAGAGGGGAGATTAACCTTGAAGATTGGGTGGGGTGGAACAGGACTTGGAATTTTGATACTCAACCAGTGTTGAGCACCTCTAAAATATTGCTGGGCCTCTCAGATCTCTGGCAATGCAAAAAAGAAGGTAATAGCTTAAAATCCCCCAAATTCCTAGACTATACTATGATGTGAAAGAGGACACTCTAATTCCCATACCTATGCCTGGACTTTCCCTAGAGCCCCCACCATGCTTATTCATCCTGATTCTGATGAGAGTTATAATAGTCAAAGGCAGAAGATACAGTCCTTGTCAAGGATTTCAGGGATGGAAAGAGCCACAGAGACTTTGGAGATTACAGGAAGTTATGGACTTTCTACATAGCAAGAAGGTAAAAAATTCACATACCTGTGTTCTTTTTATTTTAACAAATTATATATGTATATATTCACATATATATATTCATGGGTTTTTCTGTATATATATATATATGTATAAACATGTATATATGTGATGGATAGATAGATGTCTCTATATATCTATATCCATATTCAGCTAGATGTTGCTGCAGTAGATTGTGTCAGATCTGAAGTCAGGAAGCCTGAGTTCAAATTTGACCTCAGATACTTACTAGGTGGGAAAGTCATTTAATCTTGTTTGCTGCCAGAGTGGGAAATGGCTGACCAGCCCAGTGTTTTTGCCAAGAAATTTCCACATGGGGTCCCAAAAAATCAGGGCACAACTGAAAAAGTTGAATGACAAGAAGCTAAATATAGATATATAGATATAGAATATTTATACATATAGATGCATAGACTCACACATATATACATGCATGCATGAATACATGAACACATACATATATGTATAATTTGTCATTCAGATGTATGTTGTATGTATGATGATGTGGTCATTCAGATATATTTAGGGCCTTTATCTGATCAGTAAGCATTTTTTGCTTGCTCTGTAGATCACTAAGTGAGAGGAATAGATTGAGTTTTCCTTTGCAAAGATACATGAGTAACTGAGGTGGTCAGTGTTAAGTGACTGACCCAGGGGGACATAGATAGACAGAATCAATGGGCAGATTTGAACTCACTTCTTCCTGACTGGAGTCCCAGAGAACTATGCAGTACAGAGTCACCCAACTGCCTGGAGATAGAGAGGCAAAGAAGTACAAAGTACCAGCAATTCTGTCCTATCAGCTAGCTCACGACTGAGATAATGGCTTCATTGAAGATGTCCCAAGAGGGGCTCTAAAAACAGTTACTTGATGGGTTACTTGAACTGAAGTAATTCTTTTACTAAGCAGAGATCCATGAACAAAGCTTCCCTTCATTTTCCATAAAAGGACCTTCTTGGAGGAGAAGGCATTAAAGAGCAGTTAGATGGCTCCCTAGTGCATGGAATGCTAAGCCTGGGGCCAAGGAAGGCTTCATCTTCCATAGTTCAAATCTTACGAGATGTATGATCCTGGCCAAGTCACTTAATCCTTTAGGCTTCAGTTCCTTATCTGAACAGATGAGCTGGAAAAGGAAATGCCAAACTACTTTAGTGTTGTTACTAGTGAAACTCAAATTGGATCACAGAGTCAGATACAACTGAAATGACTGGCAAGAGGAATTCAATAGAGCTTGAGAGATGAAGAGTGGATATAAGGAAAGAACACTTGATTTATTTGGAGGCAAGGCAGGATTCTGCCTCTTTGAGTTAATCAGCAAAGTCCTATTTTGAGAATGCCTTATGTTCTAGCAGGTGAACAATTTGACTATAATTCATGGTCTTAGAAAGGTGCTTGGGGGCACTTAGAAGTTAAGAGATTTGTCTAAGTTCTCAGGGACAGGTTTTCAGAATTTGCAGAGACTTTTTGGATTGTTTGTTTTTATCCCATGGGAGTATTTGAGAAACAGCGACTCCAGTGCTGCAAAAGGCAGGAGAGTATCTATGTTTTTTTTTTTATCAGGTCTTTGAAAAATCACTCAACTCATATCTGGATTCTTTTACATTTCTCAGTTGATAAGATGATGGAATTATTTGCAAAACAGATTTATTTTTATAATGGTCAAATCTTCTTCTATGCTTTCCTAGCTAGATTAAAATTTGTTCAGAAAATATGGGTTCTTTATAGTATACTTTTAAAAAATCAAAGGGAAAATGTACATCAAAGTCCAGCTTTTGTGTTCTCACAGGAAACCTTGATTAATGTTTAAAAAATGTCTTTATAAATTTAAATGACATGTGAGAAAGGATGAGATTATTCAAATAAAAAAAATGTCTAAAACTAGAATCCTTGGAGGAAACTTAACTAAATAAGTTCAAAATTTAGAAAAAAATCATTAAAATTCCTACAGCTGCTCAGTGTGGTCATAGTTAATTCAATCCATGAGGAATACAACTTCACTGCTAATGATCTTCAACTATTAAATGATACATACTGACTGAACCACTTCAAAAATAAAATATTTCAAATGATTTCAAAGAGGCCATTGCTGGGAGAGATTGAGTCTTCTGGTTCAGCCTCGTCTAATGAAGTAGTTAAAGCAAAGAAATTCATTAATATGCCATGTACTACATTCCTTCTCTAAGAGTTTAAGTAGGATTAAATTATTTTCAAAATACATAATTTTCAAGATATAGATTTAACTATTTCCATTGAAGCTATTATTTTTTTTGAAGAATTCCAGAATAGAAAACTTTCTATGAATATTTTTAATAGGTCTAGGGAGTGCTTTGCACAGAGAAATCATGTAGGGGTGGGTAAGGACACAAATTTCAATGATCATTCCTATTTTCTAGCAGTGAAATCCAAAACTCCAATTTCGGAGCCATTCCCCCTGCCTCACACATAATTTTTAAGTCAAAGAGGTTAATTGGTTTGGGTGGGGGGTGTCCACAAATATAAGTGGAAAAATGGAACATAAGCCCTGTGTCTTCTACTCTTTCCATTACATCATTTCTCTGTTCTACTGCATAAATGGCAGTTATTCATTTAGCTACATGAATTGCAAATTTTAAAAAATTAATTTGTGATTTAGTAGCTATGGATAACATCCTGTTATATAGAATTCTGACCACAATGGTTCTGATTATTTAGAAGGCAATTCCGAATTTTGTACTTTCTTAGTCTACTGTAGTGAAGGGGTTCAGGTCTGTCAGATGATAGAAGTGGCCTAGCCATTCCTAATAGGTTCATGCAGGGACATGATTATCCTGAAGAAAATATTTACTGGGGCATAATTCCTGCTAAGTTTTAAAAGAGCTTTTGAATAAAAGAGAGATTCTATTTCTGCTTCTATCAGGGGGTGAAAAATAGGAACAATGGATGGACATTTTAAAATTAAAACTTGTATCAAGACATTCTCCTAACAATGAGTGCAATAAAAACTTTGAAATAGTTTTCTTTGGCATTGGTAGATTCCCCTTCAAGGGCCATCTTCCAGAAGAGTTTGCAGTCACATCTCAGACTCATAGAATTTGACTATGGTTCTAAAATGGTTTGACCACAATGTTTTCAGAAGTTCCTTCAGCTCTGACACATGATTATGTGATTTTGCAAATGACACTTCCATTTCTTCCCTTTGCCCTCAGCAGCCTTCTTTTTTGAATATTAAGATTATAGTTGTGGGACATAAAATGCCCAAATATAAGAAGACTCATGATGAATGAAAGGGTCATCATTAGCTTGTGCCTGCAAATATGAAGCTTATTGAGAACTGATTAGGAAGGAATGGGAGTATGGTATAGTGAATCCATGGAACTCCAAGAATCAATCAGTTGTTCAACAATTGTGATATTCTCTCCTCCCATAAAGAACAGTGGTTCTGCAGTCTATTTTCTATCCACTTACCTTGATGTGTGGCCCAAAAACATGGTGCACATCTCACCTCTGATGTTCATAGTTTATGTAACCCTGGTAAAGTCATGTCTAAACAATTCTAGTCAACTTTCTAAAATACTAACTTAACTGGAAATGGGATTTCCCTAGTCTAGAGTTTCTCATTTAATGAAGTCATAGGTCCATCCTATTCCCCACCCCCACCCCCCAAATTGAAGTGATGATTAGAAATCTTTTCCTCCCCAAAGTACAATTACTCTTGGGCATCAGGCAAAACTATGGGCCTTTCCCACAATGCCTTTCCTCGAGTAAAATGACTCAGCTCTTTTTCCTTTAAAAACAACCAAAACAAGGATTTTGATTAAAGCAGTCTCCTGAATGCTTGTTGGTTTCAAATAGTGATTTTCATTTCCATTTGTTCCTTTGAAGTCTTTAGCCAAACTGCTTGTTCAGCATGCCAGAGACTCAATCTCATTGAAGGTGAGGTTTTGCATTTTGGAAAAGACCTACAGCTCCATTGCTTTGCTCAGGGAAGATGGGCATTGGATCCAATATAGTAGCTGAAATTTTTGTAGCCCTCACATTGCTGCCAAGTGACTTGGCATTCTTTAACAAAATCTTGTCAATTATCCCTTGAAGTAAATGTAGTAAGTATTGTTACCCCAATTTTACAGATCAAAAATGAGGCTCAGAAAATGGAAGTGCTTTGCTCAGAATCACTATCAAATATAATAGGCAGATTTGGGGTCCTGGGCCCATGGGATTTCTGGTTTTCTAGCCAGTCTCTATACTTTGTTACCTTCCTTAGGACTATCTACTTCTTACACCCTTCAATTAGCAAGGAGGTTAAAGCTCTCTTATTCTTTACATTTACAGTGTAAAGGAGTGTCACATTTTTTTTCCTTTTCTATGACAAACTCAGGAAACTTAAAGAGGAAAATCCTTTCTCAGACATAATTTTATACCCTTTTTTGGGATGATGGCATGGATGTTGCTACCTGTGGCTTCATTCTTGTAATATCTCTACCCACCCATCATGTAAATAATCATGATCATAATTTATCTAAATTTTACTCTTAGAAGTTAGAGGTCTTGCTGCTTGGAGAGGCTAATGGTGCCATCACAAATATGTCTCAAAAGCAGGTACTGAACTCTATTTGGTCTTCCAGTAATTGTGACATGCCTGTTCTTCTATGCCTTGAAGGGAAGGGAGGAAGCATTTAATAATGGCACTTCCACTATGACTATCGCCACCACCAATAATGACAATAGCTAGTAAAGTGAGTGACTCTAGAGGCAGAACATCTGGATTCAGAACACGATCCTGCCACTTAGTAAACTGCAAGATTGGATTAAGTAACAAATCCTTTAGGGTCCGTAGTTTTCTCAACTGCACATTTAGAGAGGTTAGACTAGACTACCTTGAAGTTCTCCCTAGTGCTAGCCTGATGATATATTATCATGCAAGAGAACCCCATTGTGCTTTTCAAAGACCCATTTCTTTCAAATCTGTGCATTCCACAACTAAAGATTCTCTCAAGACTCATTACAGTTTTCAATTGGCAAGGCCTTGATTGTATGAAATAATAACTATAATAAACATCTTGGTTAATTTCCCAATCTGCATTTCATATAATAATTCAAAACTACTTTTTCCTCTTATCACTGTAAGGGTTGGAGTTGTCCAGTCCAGGACATGCATACCTGCCCAGGAAGTGCGCTTCCAAGCAAGAAAACTCCCAATGTTTAAACTTTTCAAGGAGACTCGGGGGACGGGGGTGGAGGCAATGATCACAACTGAGCATAGCAGTTGGTCTTATGACACTAGACATTTCAGGACCTAAGACAGCGTAAACAGCTACCTCCTTATGAAACACCTAACAGAGATTATTCTAGGAAAAAACCAGAAACATAAGAAAAGTGAATGGGAATCTGACATCTACTCACACAATCAGGGTACCCACAGCATCATGCAACCTGTTTACCTATGTGGCTACAATTAGGAAATGTACCTTAAATTTTAAAATACTCCAACTCAAGTTTGACTTAATTACTTGCATCTGGTTTAACTTTGATCTGAAAAAGAACTCAACTCAGTTGGTAGCAAATGGTATTGGGAATGTGGAATTCAGTTTTCTGCCTTTGGATTGGATTGGGTCTAGGGAATTACTGGAATGTAAGGTCTGTGACAATGAGGCATGTGAATAACAATTTAGGGTTTCTTGCCTTTAATCTGATTAAATGCTTTATAAATTAATGATTTGAATAGAGACAAGTCAGTGAGGCATATATCCAGGGACATGATTCATATTTAGAAATAAACTTGGCAGGAGAACTTCATCCAAGTGCCCCAGGGATCTATGCTTGACCCCATACTATGGTTGTTGCTTTTTGATTGTGTGTTTTGTTTATTGTTTTGTTTTTCAAATTGGTATTGTTGATAAAGACATAAATGTCAAAATTGCCAATGACACAATTCTGGGAGAGATAGCTAAAATAATAGATGGCAGAATCAAAGATGTAACAAGTTAGTTACAAAGTCATGGGTTGAATTCCATAACATGAAAGTCAGTAAGCACAAATTATGTGAAGGTTAAATATCAGTTTTATAACATAAGATGCTCAAACAATGGTTTGTCTGAAACAGACCTTGTGGTATTAGTGAGGTATAGGCTTAATGAAAATCCATAGTGTATTGCAGTAGCAGCATCACCTCATGCCATCAGGGACTATCAGAGAAGGGACATTGTGTCCAGGAATAAGGATGGGATAATTCCTCTAAGATGAAAAAATAAATTTATTAAGTGCTTTGCATAGTTCTCTGAACAGAACAGGTCCTTAATAAATGACATTTCTTTTCTGTCACACACTGTACTGTGTTCCGGGCACCACTGTTTATGAAGAACAATAATGAGCCACAGGTGTCCAGAAGAGAGCAACAGGGGTAGAGGGGCCTTTTCAACTTGTCATACAGAAATTGCTTAAGAAATAAGGACATCTAGCCTGGGGAAGAAGAGACTGGGGGAAAGCATGAAAGATATATTTGAGTCTCTGAAAGTCTGTCACATGAAAGAGGAATGAGACTAGTTCTGTCTGGATGTAGACAGAAGAATCAGAAGCAGTGGCAGAGTGGGTAAACTGGGAAAAGGCAACTTTTGGGTTCTTGTCAGAGAAACTGAACAAAAGTAAAGTCAGAACTGTCATGGAACACAAGGGCTCCCTCACCCTGGATGTCCTTCAGCTGATGCCCTGTGCCCACTTGTCAGGCATGGGCTCATGAGGCTCCCTTTGGAGCTCACACTGAATTGAATGAGCATTCATAATATGTCTAATTCTTTTTATTTTTTTTTCAATTTCATATGAAGATAGTTTTCAGCTTTTATATCTTTAAGATTTTTGAGTTCCACATTATTCTCTCTCCCTCCCTTTCCCTACCCCCTAACCATGAAAGAAAGTAATCTGATATAGGATATAGATGTACAACCATATGAAACATATTTTTATTAAATTATCCATTTTGTATTTTATAACAAACTCTATCTCTTGTTTGGCCATAACTGCTTCCCCTCTCCAAAGATCAGACAGATAAACTATTCCTTGTTCTCTTAATCAGTTTGTGGTATCATCCTTTATGTATAAATCCCATATTCATTTCTAATCTTGTTAGGGTGTGAGATTTTAGCCTATGCCTAGTTTTTGCCATACTATTTTCCAGCAGTTTTTGTCAGAGTTATTTTTTAGCCAGTCCCAAATAGTTTTGATGACTGCCACTTGATAATATAGTTTTAGATCTGATATGGCTAGACCACCTTCCTTTACATTTTCTTCTATTAATTCATTTAATATTCTTGATCTTTTGTTCCTCCAGATGATTTTTATGAGCTATGTTTTTTGGTAGTTTGATTGCTATAGTATTGAATAAGCAACTTAATTTAGATAGAATTTTCATTTTTATTATATTATTTTGCCCTATGCATGAGCAACTGACATTTTCCCAGTTGTTTAAATCTCATTTTATTTGTGTGAAAAGTGTTTTTGTTAATTGAGTTGAAATAGTTCCTGGGTTTGCCTCTGCCAGTAGACTACTAAGTATTTTATGTTGACTGTAATGATTTCAAGGTAATTTCTCTATCTCTTCCTGCTGAACTTTGTTGATAATATAAAGAAATGCGGATGATTTAATGTGGGCTTATTTTATATCTTGCTAGTTTTCATAAGTTGTTAATTGTTTCAAGTAGATTTAAGAGTGAGAGTTTTATTTCCTCTTTGATTGTTCTAATTCCTTCAATTTCTATTTTTGTCTCTTATTACTAAAGCTAACATTTCTTGGTTGGTTCTTGCCCTTTGTTATCAAAGAACAAAATGATGTCATATATTTGAGACAAACATTGAATTACAATGGTGAAAGGCAAACTTTTCCCACCCTTTATCATATGCTTTAAGCTTGTTCCCATTACATTTAAGACCTATTGATGGTTAAAGATAGATACTTCTTATCATTTTAAGGGAAATTTTGAGATATAAAATTTCCTCTAAAAAGTACTTTGGCTGAGTCCCATAAATTTTGGCATGTTGTCTTATTATTGTCATTGCCTTGGCTGAAATGATTGTTTCTATGGTTTGTTGTTTGAACCATTCATTCTTTAAAATTTGGATATTTAATATTCAATTATTTTCAGCCTTTTATTCCTTGATCCTTTATTATACATAATTCTTAGTGCATCATTTTTTTCTCTCTATTTTTGCAAGGCAGTGGGGTTAAGTGAACTTTCATATTAGTGATTCTGAGGATTTAATGGTCAGTTTTTTTGTGAAAACATCATGTAATGCTCAGAAAAAGGTCTATTCCTTTTTATACCTATTCAATTTTCTCCAGGGGTCTATCAAATCCACAGTTTCTACAATTCCATGCATCTTCTGTCTTCTTTATTTGTGGTTAGATTTATCTAATCCTGAGAGAAGGATCTTAAGGTCCCCCACTAACATAGTTTTGCTCTCTGTGTCTTTCTGTAATTAATTTAACTTCCTTAAGAATTTGCTTGCTACATATGTTTAGAACTGATGTTCCTTCATTGTCTATAGTATCTTTTAGCAAGATATTGTTTCCTTTCTTAAGTCTTTTAATTAGATCTATTTTTGCTTTTGCTTTTTCTGAGATAAGGATTGATACTGTTTTTTTTTAATTTCACCTGAAGTATAATATATTCTGTCCCAGCCTTTTACCTTTACTCTGTGTTTATGTCTTTGCTTCAAATGCATGTCTTGTAAACAATATATCATAGGATTGCACTTTTTTATTATTTTTTCTGCTATGCATTTCCATTTTATGGGAGAGTTCATCTCATTCATATTAACAGTTATGATTACTAACTCTATTATCTTCCATCCTATTTTTTCTTCCATTTGTTCTTTTCTCTTTCACCCTATCCTTCCTCACCAATGTTTATCTTCTGACCATCCTCACCCTCAATCTGTTCTCCTAATAATACCTCTCTTTTTTTCTTTACCACTTTCTCTTTCTTTTATTTTGCAAGCCAATGAGGCTAAGTGATTTGTCCAAGGTCACACAACTATTTAATTATTAAGTGTCTGAGGCTAGATTTGAACTCAGGTACTCCTGACTCCAGGGCTGGTGCTCTATCCACTGTGACTAGTCATTACCCCTTTCTCTTCATACTTCTACCTTCCCTTCTGTTTTCCTTTATATCAACCATCCTTCCCTTTTCTATCCCTCTTTTCCCTTCTAATTCTCAATAGGGTAAGATAAATTTCTAAACCTGAGTGTGTGTTATTACTTCTTTGAATTCAGTGAATTCAGTGAATTCTTTGAATATTACTTCTCTGAATTCAGTGAGAGTAAGATTTCAGTAATTCTCTATTCCTCCCTTCTTTTCCTCTATTATAACAGGTGCTTTGTACTTCTTGATGAGTTATAATTTACCTTATTCTATCTCCCCTTCCCCTTTCCCCAGTACAATCCTTTTTTAATAATTCCTCAATTTTTTAATACTGTCATATCTAATTCACTTTATTTCCATACCATCTGCCTAAGGGGGGAAAGAGAGGGAGAGGGAGAGGGAGAGGGAGAGGGAGAGGGAGGGAGGGAGGGAGGGAGAGAGAGAGAGCTCTTCCAAGTTACAAGTATCATCTTCCCATGAAGGGATATAATCAGTTTAGTTTTATTGAATAAGACATGGGCCGGCGGAAATTGAATGTGGAGGGATAATGTATTAAAAAGATAGCACTAAGGGATGAGAAAGGGATGTCCTGGGAGAAAGAGACAAAATGGGGTAAGTTATTTCACATAAAAGATATGAGAAGGGGCGGCTAGGTGATGCATTGGATAAAGCACCAGCACTGGAGTCAGGAGTACCTGGGTTCAAATCCAGTGTCAGACCCTTAATAATTACCTAGCTGTGTGGCCTTGAGCAAGCCACTTAACCCCATTTGCCTTGCAAAAAAAAGATATGAGAAAAAGGTTTTGCAGGATGGTGGAGGAGGAGAGTGGTGAGGGGGAGTGAGTCATTGGTAATGACTCAAAGAGGGAATAACATATTAACTCACTTGGGTATAGGAATCTACATTATATTTTATTGAATAAGCTCTTGTTTTTTTGTTGTCTATCTTTTTTGCATCTCTTGAGTCTTGGACTTGAATATAACATTTTCCTCTTCAATTTCATCAGGACAGTTTGAATTTCCCTTATTTTATTTAATGTCCATCTTTTCCCCTGAAACATTAGGCTCAGTTTTGCAAGGTAATTGATTCTTTGTTGTAATTCAAGCTTCTTTGCCTTGCAGAATATCATATTCCAGACCCTCCAATCCTTTAATGCTGAAGGTTCTCAATCTTGGGTCATCCTCAATTCAGGTCCTTGGTATTCTTTCCCCCCCCCTTTTTGCTGAGTAATCATTTTATTTTATTTTTTAAATTACATGTAAAGATAGTTTTCACCATTCATCTTTTTTGTAAGTTTTTGAGTCCCACATTTTTCTACCTCTATCTCTTCCCTCACTCCCTGTCCCCATGATAATTAGTAATCTGAGATAGGCTTTACATGTATAATCATGTTTGAGATATGTTCATATAGTCATGTTTAAAAAATATGAGAAAAGAAAACATAAAGCAAAATTTAAAAAGTAAAGAAGTATGGTTCAATATGCATTGAGTACAGTTTTTCTATGGATGTGGGTGACATTTTCCATCACAAACATTTTACAATTGTCCTTTATCACTTTCACAGCTCAGAGGAGTTAAGTCCATCATAATCGATTATTACCCAATGTTGCTGGGGGTTTTTTAAAGTAAAAACAAAACAAATCCTCCATTCTGCATTCAGATACTATCAATTCTTTCTTGGAATAGGAAAGCATTCTTTATCTTAAGACCTTCAGAATTGTCTTGGGTCACAGCACTGCTGAGAAAAGCTAAGTCATTCACAGCTGATCATCCTAAAATATTTCTGTTACTTTGTATATAATACATTTTGATTGCTTCGCTCATGTAAGTCTTCCCAGGTTTTTCTGAGAATATGCTGCTCACAATTTCTCATAGAAAAATCACATTTTATCAAAATTACAAACCTCAATTTCCAATTCCTTTTCTCAAGAAAAGAGTTTCTATGAAATTCTTTTCCTTCCCTTTTTCATCTCTTCAGGAACACAGACCTAGTAGTGGCATTGTTAGGTCAGAGGGTATGCATAATTTTATAGCCCTTTGAGAAGAGTTCCAATTTACTTTACAGAATGGCTAAATCTATTCATAAGCCCTCCAACAGTGCATCAGTGTCTCATTTTCCTTACATCCCTTCCAACATTTGTCATTTTCCTTTTCTGTCCTATTAGTCAATCCAATAGGTATAAGATTATACCTCAGAATTGTTCAAATTTTCATTTCTCCAATAAGTAGTGAGCATATCTTTTTCAAAACTATGAGCCTAGACATCCTAGTTAACCCCAGTTAACCTCATCCTAAAATAGTTCATTTCTTTTTATCATTTATCAATTTTATAAATTTGACTCAGTTCTCTGTTCTCTTTTTCAGAGAAACTTGTTTCAACAATTTTTCCCCTCCATCCTATTCCTCCTCACCCCCATTCAAACTGTTGTCTCTTTCCTTCTACCCTGTCCCTTCTCAAAAGTGTTTGGTTTTGGACCACACTCTCCTAAAATCTACCTTCCATTTTATCACACACACACACACACACTCCCTTTATCCCTTTCCCTTTCCCTCTTACTTTCCTGTAGGGTAATATAGATTTCCATACCCAAGTGAGTTTATATGTTATTCCCTCTCTGAGCCAATTCCAATGACTCGCTCCCCCTCACCACTCACCTCCTCCACCATACTGCAAAACCTTTTTCTCATCTCTTTTATGTGAAATAACTTACCCATTTGGCCTTTCCCTTTCCCTTTCTCCCAGGACATCTCTCTCTTACCCTTTAGTGCTATCTTATTAATGCATTATCCCTCTGTATTCAACTCCCACCTGCCTAAGTGCATATATATATATATATATATATATATATATATATGTGTGTGTGTGTGTGTGTGTGTGTGTGTGTGTGTGTGTGTGTGTGTGTTTGTGTGTGTATGTGTGTGTGTGTATTCCTTCAAAAGACTAATAAATGAGAATGTATATATGAGTTTTCAATATCATCTTCCCATGTAGGGATACAAATAGTTTAATATCATTAAGTTTCTTCTATGATTTCCCTTTCATATTTATCTTTTTGTGCTTCACTTGAGTCTCATGTTTGAAGATCAGAATTTTGATTCAGCTCTGTTTCTATCCAGAAAGTTTGAAAATTCTTTATTTCATTGAATGTCCACCTTTTCCCCTGAAAGAGTATGCTCAATTTTGCTGGGTAGTTGATTTTTGATGGTAGTTTAAACCTTCCAGAATATTGTTTCAAACCCTACAGTTCCTTAATGTTGAAGCTGCTAAATCCTGTGTGATCCTGACTATGACTCCATGATTATTGAATCATTTCTTTCTAGCAGCTTGAAATATTTCCTCCTTGACCTGGAAACACTGAAATTTGGTTTTAATATTCCTGGGAATTTCCAATTTGGGATCTCTTTCAGGAGGTGATTGATCCATTCCTTCAATTTATCTTTTTCCCCTCTGATTCTACAATATCAGAGCAGTTTTACTTGATAGTTTCTTGAAAAATGATGTTTAGACCCTTTTTTATCATCACTTTTAGGTAGTCCAATAATTTTTAAATTATTTCTTTTGGATATATTTCCCAGGGCAATTATCTTTACAATGAGATATTTCATATTGTCTTCTATCTTTTTCTTTCTTTTGGTTTTTGTTTTATTTCTTGACTTCTCACAAAGTCATGTCTCCCTTTGCTCAATTCTATATTATAAGCATTTATTTTAATCATTGAGTTTTTTCATCATTTTCTATTTGGTCAATTCTGCCTTTTGAAACCTTCTTCTCTCTCTTGGCTTTTTTTCCAATTTGGTCCAGTCTGGTTTTTAAGATATTATTTTCTTCATTATTTATGTGTGCCTCCTACTCCAAACTGCTTACATGTTTTCCATGGTTTTTCTGTACCATTCCCATTTCTTTCTTCAATGTATTCATACTTGATTTTCAAAATCCTTTTTTGAAATCTTTCATGACCCAAGACCAATTCATATTTTTATTGGAGCTTTGGACATAATAGCTTTGATTGTGTTATTTTCTTCTGAGTATATGTTTTGATCTTCCTTGTCCATGTTGCTGTTCTTTTTTCCTGTTTGCTCATTTCTCAATTCTAAGACTTGACTCTTAACTCTTTGTTAAGTTAGGGATGTAGTATGGAAGGAGAGCATACTGTTCCAAATTTTGGGACATTTTTGCAGCTTTTTTTCAGAAATTCTTCTAGGTATTTGCAAGTTTTTAGTTTTTCCAAGGTGTTATGATCAAAGGAAAAGGTTTTTTTTCCCAATTATTCTGGATTTTATTCTAGATTGTGACTACCTAAAAGCATTCCTTTCTACCCTGGAATGGTGAGAAGGGTCTCTGTTCTGCTACTGCAGCAAGGTGTGTTGTGTTTCTGTTTCTCCTCTTCTATGGACTGTGACCCAGGACTATGAACCAGAGTAGAGTATGGGCAAAGTAACAGAGTCTTGCCTCAGATACCCCTTTATTCTCATTCTGACCCTCTTATCTTCCCTGAAGTGAGAGCTCCAGAAGCAGCTGGTGTTGTGGATTACATGGCTCCCAAAGACTGATTTCTGGTTTGTTGAGTCAGATCTGTGCTGCTAAGGCCTATGCTGGACTGTGCTCAACTTTCACTTTAGTGTGACCTGAATTGTTACTTTTTGGCTGCCTGCAGTATTTTCTCCTTGACCTGATAATTATGGAATTTGGCTACAACATTCCTAGGAGTTTTCATTTTGGCATCTCTTTCAGGAGGTTATTGGCAGATTCTTTCAAAGACTATTTTCCTCTGGTTATTAGGATATCAGGGCAGTTTTCCTTGATGATTTCTTGGCTTTAATGCTGTCAAGGTTCTTTTTTTTCATCATGACTTTTTTGTAATCTAATAATCCTTAAATAATCCCTCCTGGCTCCATATTCCACGTTGTGGTTTTTCCAGTGAGGCACTTTATATTTTTTTCTTTTTTATTTGAAAAAAAAATTGACTGATTCTTGATGTTTCATAGAATCATTAGCTTCCATTTGCCAAATTCTAATTTTTTAAGAAATCATTTTCTTTAATTAGCTTTCTTATCTCCTTGTTCAGTTTGCAAATTCCATTCTTAAAAGCCTTTTGGCCATTTGGCCAATGAATTTTTAAATAAGTTGCTTTTTCAATCAAAATTTTATACTTTTCTACTTGATTTCTAAGATCATTTTTGATTTCTTCAAAGAGGACGTTTTTGGACTTGAGGTCAATTCATATTCCTCTCTAGGGCTTCACATATAGGCCTTTTTTGTGATTTTCTCTTTTGAAATGGTGTTTTGATTTTCCTTATCAACAGGGTAACTTTCTATGGTTAGGCTTTTTTCCTTTTCTTATTCATATTTTAGTCTAGTTCATTGTTTTTGAAATTTGATTCTGTTCCTGGGTCACAGGGGCCAGTCTCATGAGATTGTCTTACTGGGGAACTGGGACCTGCTCCTTGACTTTCTGCACTGGGGCCTCAGGTACTAGTTGCTTACCTCTTGTGCTATAGTTTCCCTCCCTAGATGCATCTGCCATACGTAGGCTTATAATTTGCTTTCTAATATGGGTCTAAAGACCTCCCAGCTGACCTGCTTTACAAAAATTGACCTGCTGAACTGGGACTCCAGGATGTTGGTTGCTGGCTTTATTGGGACTGAAAACCTCTCACAAGCTTCCCTCCACTCTGACTTCATTGTTGTCTGACCCTTGTTTTGGACTCTGCTCCTGCTCCAATTGCGTAGGACAGACAGACCTTTCCTAAAGTCCTTCCAGGATATCCTAAGTTGGAAAATGAACCACTCTATCTTTTTGTGAGTTCTGTCACAACAGAATCTGTTTAGAAACTTGATTTAATGTTTTCTGAGGGAAGTTGAAAGAACTCAGGGAAGTTCCTGCCTTTTCTCTCCCATCTCAGTTCTCTCCTCCCTGTCTAATTTTTAAATTCTAAAAAATCCAATGTAATAAAAGGGATAGGGTAGAAGGTGAAGTCAGTGAATTAAGAGATTGAATTTATAGAATTCCCCCACATACATTCACATATTAAATTAAGGGGGAATCTGCTTGATTTTAGAAATATCAATTCAAGAGTGTATTTCAAAGTATAGGCACCTGCTGCTTTGTGATCATAACTAAAAAGAGGAGACAAGTTGCTGATGTCCAAAACTATCCCAGGCATTGAACTCCTCCCCTCCCTCATTATGTTGTTGTAGATATAGTTCAAAGCAACATAATATTTGGGAAAGAATAAAAGGCTCACAGTCAGCAGACCTGGGCTGAATTCTATTTCAAGAACTCATTATCTGCATGTTAGTGGCAAAAGCAATTAAACCATCTCAATCTCAGTATCCTCATATGTACTATGGGCATAGTAACAATTATAATATACATTTCAGCCTTATATAAAGGAAAAGATTTTGCAAATTTTAAAGAATGATATGATTGGAAAGAATTAAGCCTCAAAGATTGTGATTGAACTAAAACAGTATTTTGGTTTTGTGTTCATATTCATTATCCAAATTTCCTCAGCAAAGTCCTGAAAAAGAGACTTTGTTGTCAGGTGCAGATGGCTTTCCCAATTAAAAAAATATTTTTCAATAAAAATTTAAAATGAAAATTTTTCAAAATCACCCATTTTAATAAGAGATAATGATAAGGACTGGTACCTATAAAGTTTTAACAAGCACATTATATATGCTGGGTGACTAGGAGCACAGCAGATTGAGTCCTGGACCTGGAATTGGAAAAATCTCAATTTAGATGGAATCAAAGACACTGACTGGGTAACTCTGGGCAAGTCATTTAGCATCTGTTTGCCTCAATTTCGTGATCTGTTAAATAGGGATCATAATAGTCCCTAATTCCTAGGGTTTTTTTGAAGATAAATTGTAATGATACATGTTAATATTCTGAAAACCCCATAGAACTAGGGAAAATATCAGGTTATGATTAAGCAAAATTTCATACATGCATATAATGGAAAATTTATACTTTAAGAAAGATATCTATGAAGAATTCAGTGAAACAAAGGTAAATACACATGCACAGAGACACACACACATATAAAATTCAAAGTGAATTTAGCAGAAACAGGAATACAGTAAATACAATGACTACAACAAGGGAAATGGAGAAAACAATAAAATGATACTTATTTTATGAAATTATAATTACTAAGCTTGTCTCTGAAGAACGAATACAAAGGAATGTATGAACTGCCTATTCTGTATAAAGCACAGGGTAGAGGATAAAAATATAATTTAAAAAATTTAGTCTATTCTCTTAAAGAGCTTCTATTCTCATAGGTTGCAAGACATCAATAGAAGGGGATAACGTCAGGTCCCACTCTCTTTTAGGGGCAGCAGCAAAACTGAAGGCCATTCGCCATCTTTACTGTTATAAAACCAAAAGTTTCTCCTATTGAGCTCTTTCCCCAAGAATTCATTTTGAAAACGTTCTTTTCTGAATCTTCAGTGGCTGAATTTATTAAGGAGGGGAGGTGGTATTTGGGGTGATCGTCAACAATTGGAGAGGAAATTGCTAAATTGTATTCCACACAACTTGCTTCCCTAGATAATGGCTGCAGTGGCCAAGTTGGAAGATTTGACAAGCAGCACTCCTCCTGAGGTCTCCTAAACTTGTCTACCCATTGGGGGCAGGTGGTTGGAAGTTGCTGCTTCTGCTCTTGGTAATGAGCAGGACTTGATGCCTTCAAAGTTGATTGCAAGTATTGGACTGAAAGTAGAGCCTGCATTCTAAGAGAAACTGCTTTTTCTAGAACTCTTGGATGGTAACTCCTTGGCTATCTCTAAAAGGATCTGAGGGGAGGAGGTAGTGGTAATCTGACCTGGCCCAGGTTATCTTGTCACTTCTGCTGAACTAGTTTATTTACTTCAATGATGATAGTTGGTTATGATGTTGGCAGTGGAATGAGTTGAGATAAGGGAAACCTTATCTCTTTTATTTAATTCCAGAGGTGAAAGAATCTTACTCTGGAAGTGAAATATTTTATAAAGTCAGACTTTGCTGATATGTTGATTAGGTTTGCTGAACTGATTTTATTTTCTCTATTTTTATTTCATTTCATTTATTTCTGATTATTTAGTTATTGTTGCTATTAAAATGTATGGCTCACTGTATAGGAAAGAGGGGGAGGTGATATTAAGAAATGAAAGTGTAAAAGAGACCAATGAACAAGTACTGTGATCTGGGTGAAACATCTCAGGGGGGAAAATGTACATCTAAGGCCAAGAACACAAAGATGTGGGGTTGTTTAAAGAGAAATCCTCATGTCTTATTATATTCCCCTTCTTACTGGTTACATCAGAATGAGCCAGATTTATTCTATCAAGTAAGAGATTTCTACTTCAGCATTGTGATTAACCCAGAGAAATGCTTTGTTTCCTACAGGAACAAAACTGACCTTTAGTAGCTCCTGGGATGTTCAAACTTGAACAATACCCCAAATCTCTTCTACTTCAAAATGGCACTGATAAGATATAAGCTCTATGAGATCCCCCAAAGTTACAAAAACCCAATCTATAATCTAAGAAGTGATAGTTATTCTTAGCCCTACAGTCATCCCTAGATGACCAATAAATCACTTCTCTTTTCAGTTTTTCTACTTTCTTTGCTATCTAGTCATGCAGATCTGTTGATAAAATAAATTCTCTCCATCTCTCAAGGAACTCAGGCTGAGAACTCCAAAAATGTGAGATTAAAAAGAAAGATCCATTTTTCAAAAATCATTCCATTGATTTGTTTAATATTTAAAAACCCCACTGAACTAATGGGAAAGTATGTGTTTATCTACTTTAATAATTCCTTTTCATTTACACCATGGTTAGTAACAAGGAAATTATCCTTGTTGTCTGGAGACAATATTGATTGAAGCAAACAATGGAGAGGTGACATCTTGTCGAACAGGCTAAGGGGATGACTGCATGACTGTGCAGATTGATTCTTCAAGTGGTGAGAGATGACTTCTAATCATCAAGAAAAGAGGAATGAATCACTGTGCAGATATGTGTGTGTGCAAATGTTATCAAAAATGTTATCAAAAAATTTTAGCATGAGTTACTACCATGTGAAGCAATGTTGCATAATGAACAGAAGGTAGGTTTTTGGAGTCAGAAGTACTGGGTTTCAGTACTGTCTCCAAGACAGATTAATTATTGCTTTGGAAAATCATTTACAATTTGAATGCTCCTCAAAAGCTGTTCCAAATCTTATTATTTATCACAGAAATAATTCATCATTAATAGTAAGGGTCATTCCACTTTGAAAGTCTCCTATAACTGATAAAGTTAATGATTCTATCCTTCTGTCCCTACTACAACCCTCCAAAAAACCACAGGAAAAACTACCATTCTTTTCTTCCTTGCCTATGATTAATTTTTCCCTTCTTTCATTTTGAAGGAGTGAAGCTGTGGAAGAGATTTTTCCTCTAATTGATTCTTTCTTCCTTACTGTCCTCACTAAAAATCTAGACTAAGAAAAGATTCAAAGACAAAGAGAAAAGGAATGTGGAATGAAAATGCATATAAACCAACGGTGTTTACTTTATTGAAACCAATGAGCATTTATTAAGGACAAAACTAAAAAGACAAAATGAAAATAAGTCCATGCCATCAATGGGTTTTCATTTTACTCTTCTTTTTTTTTTTTCAAGGCAAACAGTACACCACCTAGCTGCCCCTCATTTTACTCTTCTAATAAGAAGGTTATTACTCTTATCAAGGGCACATAAAAACCCTGGGATCTTGGAGTGTGGTAGTGAGATGGGGGGGAGGTAAGGTTCTATACTTCTACTGCCAATTTGTAGGGACCTATCAGAGTAGGTATGTCAGCTCAACTCTGTAACTGCTTCCTTTAATGAGGCACTGCACAACCCCCTAGATTCTTTTTTTCAGTGCAATGCAGGCATTGTCTCCTTTCACTTTTCTTTTTTTATTAAAAATAATATTTGATTCTTCCAATTTATGTGTAAAGATAGTTTTCAACATTGATTTTTTTTTTAGTTTTTGCAAGGCAAATGGGGTTAAGTGGCTTGCCAAAGCCCACACAGCTAGGTAATTATTAAGTGTCTGAGGTCGGATTTGAACTCAGGTCCT
The DNA here is from genome assembly GCF_037893015.1 of Macrotis lagotis. Lineage (NCBI taxonomy): Eukaryota > Metazoa > Chordata > Mammalia > Peramelemorphia > Peramelidae > Macrotis > Macrotis lagotis. The sequence continues at coordinate 5,331,443 of NC_133663.1, read as the reverse complement.
CCTGACTCCAAGGCCAGTGCTCTATCCACTGCACCACCTAGCTTCCCCCCAGCATTGATTTTTTAAAAAGTCTGGGGTTTCCAATTTTTTCTCCCTCCCATCCTCCCTCCCCAAGATGGCAACCAGTTTGATATATATAATATATGTACACACACATACAATCATGTAAACATATGTCCACATTAATCATGTTGCTATAAAAGAAATAAGACAAAAAGGAAAAGCCACAAAAATAGTAGAATTTGACCTGCATTCATATTCATATTCTTAGTTCTTTCTCTGTAGGTGGATAGCATTTTGGAATTGTCTTGTATCTCTGTATAGTGAAGAACTAAATCACAACTAGATCGCTGTACATTCTTGCTATTGTGCACGCTCTTCTTATGATTCTGTTCACTTCAGTGTGCATCAGTTAGTACGGTAATCACAGGTTCTCTGAAACTATCCTAGCAGGCAGGATTTTACCAGGACTTTAGAAGGATGCCAGGGAAGGGAGAAAGAAGGATAGAGAGGCAGAGAATTCTAGGCATAGGGAACAACCTGTGAAAATGCAGTTAGGAGAGTGTTTTGTTTTGGAAACAAAAATAATAGGGTATGTGAAGCATAGTAAAATATAAGAAAAATGGAAATGTAACAGAGTCAGGTGAACTAGGGCTTTGGATGCCAAAAATGTTTTCTATATGACCTTCCTCATCCTAAGGAGATGCTACAGTTTATTGAATGGGTTTGGAGTGAGATGGGGCTTGTGACATAATCAGACCTACATTTTTAGAACATCAGTTTGACAGCTGAGTAGAAGATAAACTGAAGTGGGGAAAAAAGAAAATGTGGTAGGGAACCAAATGAAACATTCTGGAGATGAGGTGATGATGAGGTGATGATGACAGAAGAGAAAAGAGATCATATAAGAGAGATATTATATATATGTAGAAATTACAAGACTTATCCACTTACGTAATCTGCGGAGTGCAGGAAAGAAAGAAAAGGAAGAAATAATACCCAATTGAAACAATTTGCTTTTGGCTGTTAAAATGCCCCCCAAAATACCCAAATTGTGAGTCTAAGTGACTGGAAAGATGATGATATCACTGAGAGCAAAATGTACATTTGGAAGGGAAGGGTTTTGTAAGGATAATTGACTTCTGCTATGGATGTGTGGACTTCTGAAATATCCAAGATGAAAGACTAAAAGTCAGGAGAGGGCTGAAGGCTAGATAAGTAGATCTGAGAATCCATGGTGGTCTTGAGATCACTAAATAAAATAATATCGAAGCAGAGGAGAAGCTGGGCAAGGCGGAACCTTTGATGACATTCACATTTAAGATTGGAACTAGATGAAGATTTAGTCATGGAGACTGAGATTGAGTTAGACAGGTAGGAGGAGAATTAGGAGGCATCAGTGTCATGAACAACCTAGAATTAAGGGAGTAACAAGGAGAAGAGGGTAATTGGCCACGTCAAAGGCTGGAATATTTTCCTGGAATTCTTGTCCAATGTCTTTATCAGAGCAAACATATCAGAATGCTCTGTCTTCTGTGGTCATCCCCATGTCTATGGAAAAAAGATGGCAATTATCTAGGATAATATGGTAGGTATAAATTATTTATGAAATATTTGAATGAATACTATCAATATCTCGAAAATATTCAGTTCAATCACCACCTTATTCTAGGATGGGTAGCTAGGTGGCACAGTGGATAGTGTAATGGACCTGGAGTCAGAAAGGCTCTTCTTCTTCTCATTTGACCTCAAACCCAGACTAGTTGTGTCACTATGGGGAACTCACTGAACCATGTTTGCCTCAGTTTTCTTATCTGTTAAATGAGCTGAAGTAAATGGCAAATCATTCCAGTATCTTTGACAAGAAAATTCAAAATAGCATCATGAAAAGCAGACAACTGAAAAAAAGACTGAATTTCTTCTAGGACTGTCAGTGCATACCATAGGATATGACTTTCCAAGGATAGGGAATGGTAGATAATGAAGTGATGGATCAACCAAAGCTCAGATAAACATAAATGGATTAGAAGAAAGCTATCCCTGCTACCACCCCACCCCAGACATGAACCCATCAGCAAACTGTTGTCAGTGCAGTAATATCAATGACTTTGGGAATTGCAAAGAAACAGACATTTCTGAAAGGTCTTAAAAATCACCTACAGCTCAGGGTGCATTTTAACAGCCAAAACCAAATCGTCTCAATGTCATATTTCATCTGGTTACTAGTAAAGCTAAATCCCTGGGGAAGTTTATACATAGTCAAGGGTGACAGTGGTCCGCAAAGTCTCACTCTGATGCCTCATCATTCCTGACCCTTTTTAGGGCTCTGCTCTGGTGCTGGTTCCCCGAAGAGTCCTTACCTATTCTTCCAATTAGCTTTCATCTCCTTCTTCCTCCCCCCTCTAATTACTTTGTAATTATTAGTACTTAATTTTCTGTGTATTCATTTCTCCACAACAGATTGTGAGGTCCTTGAGGCCTGGAATGGATTCATTTTTGTCCTTCTGTCTCTAGCTTTAAGGTTGAGAGTGGTCTATAGTAGACACATAATGAATTCCAGTTGAATTGAAAAATATGATGATTCTGCATGGGAAAAAATCTGCCTTTTTCTTGAAAGTCTCTTTAAAGATCTGTCACTGTTGCTAATCTATTCTCTAGCTGAAATGACATCATTTATGCATAATAATTCTCTGGCTTCTGGCCAAAAGCAATGATGTTCAGACCTGTTAAAATATTTTTCCCATTAGAAGGGAAAGTGGCCTTGATGGAGTCTTGTTAGTGTGATTAGATTATCTTAGCAGCCTTAAAAACCAGCATGTTGGGCCTTGCCCACAGATATCCTATACCACAGTTTGTGAATTCACTTGAACAAAATTCTGTGACAGTAGAGGGCTCACTCGGTCAGGTTCTACAGGAAAGTGCTGTCTCCCTAGCAGATTCTGCATTTATTATTCCAGGACCCTCCTAGCTATGTCTGGGGAGCTTTGCCAGAGAGACAGCTAGACCTTTCATGAGGAATTCTCTGCACAAAGCACCCATGAAACAAAGGCAAACGTAAGATGACATCCGATCCTATTTAATTCCTCCAATTCTTGAAAATGGCAACAAGCTAGTTTGTTGTTATTTCAAAGAAGATCCTGAGAAACATAATTATTTTAAAACAGCTATAAGGGATGACTTAACTATTAGTATTGTTATTGTGAGATCCTTTTCGGTGATCTTTTTTGGGGATATATTGTTATAAGAATTAGACCAGATCAAAATTGAAATTCTTAAAATAAATTAAGCCAAGAGGGGACGAAAAAGAATTTGAAATTCAGTGGGGAAAAAAAGAGCATCTGTTTTCTCTATGGGTCAAATAAAGGAATTGTTTGAATGAATTATCTAGGGGCAAAATGAAACATTTCCTATATCCTCTAGTTATATAAAGGTTCTCAGTGATAGAGAGTTCTGGTCTTGAAGTCAGGGTCATCTGAGTTCAAATGCCACAATAGCCATTAACTAACTGCATGACCCTAATATTTCTTTGTCTCATTTCTCTTTTTTTGCAAGTTGAGGACATTGGTTTGGATGACCTCCAAGGTCAAGCTTTCAGTTTAATGCTGTCATTTTTTAAAAGGGGAGCAAGAAAATACCAGCAACTTTGGCACTAATATTACTTGGATAGAATGAGGAATTAAAGAAACTTTGCAAAGGACTTGTGGATAAGTGATAAAACAAATGTCAAATAGGACAGGATAAATGAGATTATTTACTGAGTAACTGAGTACTCTAAGGCAATTCCAATGTGGTTTATTGGGGAAAAAAATAGGAAATAGATATGCGTGATGATGGTACCACTAATTTTGGGGGCAGCTAGGTGGAACAGTGGATAGAGCACTGGCCCTGATTTCAGGAGGACCTGAGTTCAAATCCAGCCTCAGACATTTAATACTTACCTAGTTGTGTAATCTTGGGCAAGTCATTTAACCCCATTGCCTTGCAAAAAAAAAGAGTGATAATGGTGATGATTAGTTCTCAAAGAAGACCATGATATCAGGTAGGTGATGCCATGACAAGCAAGTGAATTGGATTTGAGTGAGGGGATGCTGTGCTAAATCATCAGCCTCCCTCTCTCATCTGGATCCAATGGTCAGATATGAATCAAGATAACTGGAGATGGCCCAAGGGCAGTGACTTGCTTAATGTCACATAGTGTCACATGTCTGAGGCCAGTGGTGGTCTATCCACTTTGTGACCTGGTTGCCCCCTACCTAAGAGTCAGCTCACACCCTTGCCATTTCCTAGTGAGATTTACCAAATAAAAATGAGTCACTCAAATGAGAGAGAGAAAGAGAGATGAAAATTAAAGTATCTTGGTCACCAAACATTTGATAGCTTTGGGCAAAGTGGAAGGATACAGTGCCTGGGAAAAGATCAGTTTATGATTTTTTTTATTCACTTATAAAATCTTAGTGAGCAGGAAGGTAAGAAATTGGAAGATTAAGAAGAATTTTAAATCTTAAAATAATAGAATGAAGACAGATAAAAATTGAGGAAATTTAGATGCTAAGATTGTATCATGCTATGAATGTAAAGCGTATGGAACAAACATTTATTGAACTGAATGTTTGCTTCATGTAGGTTTAGGTGATTTTTGAGTGGTAAGATATAGTGGACTGATCAGAGCTTTAAATTCATTCCTTGAATCTTACAATCTTGTGCCTTCTGAGACATATGAAATTTGTCACATGTTTGACTATGGCTACTTTGTTCTGGAATGTTCTAGGTTCCAGTGCTTTGGAACAACACTCTCAAGCAGTTGCATAAAGGGAATCTCAGATTGTTCGGTGATATATCATACTCTGGCAATGGGTTTGGCAGAGAATAAGGGATGTATGGGGTGGGGAATGCTAGTCAGTTATTGGGAGACACTGGCAGGGGATCCCTGCAGAGTGTAGACCAGTATCTAACTAGTATTTGTATTCGATCAGACACCAGGTTGTTTGATATTTGCTTGGATTGGGGGTCTGGAGAGGGACTGAATCTGAGGAATATATTGGCTGCATCCTCAGACTTGCACATCATATACCTCTCTGAAAATGCCAATGTCCAGTGAACTTTGTACTTATCTGCTCTATTGCGGAAAAAAATGTTTTAGTGTCCCCAAAGCACAAGACAATTCATTTTGAAAGCAGGTGCAGAATTATTTTTCCAGATGACATATCCAAAACAAATCGATCAGATCTAATTGCTCGATCCCTCCATTTTACTTCTCCCTACCTTATAATCGGCTTTCAATGACTATAAAGCAAAAAGCAAGTCAACTTCCTTCATATCCTTGTTTATCTTTGCAGCTTCCCTTAATTCTAGCAATGACCACAAGCTCCCCATGGACCTAAGTAAAAAGATTGTCCTCCATCTCATCATCTGGGGTTTTTTTTTAGGTTTTTGCAAGGCAAATGGGGTTAAGTGGCTTGCCCCAAGGCCACACAGCTATGGTCATTATTAAGTGTCTGAGACCGGATTTGAACCCAGGTACTCCTGACTCCAAGGCCCGTGTTTTATCCACTACGCCACCTAGCCGCCCCTTCATCATCTGTTTTAAAGAAAAATGCTACATCATCACAACCATTTATTACTGGTTTAGAAATAGTGGTGAATCAGTGGAATCAATTAAGAACACAAGACCCAGGAGTAAATGACTATAGTAAACTACTGTTTGATGAACCCAGACTGCAGCTTCTGGGAAAAGAACTCACTTTTTTTTTTTGACAAAAACTTCTGGGGGTGGGGGGCAGTTATTTAATGAATAGAGCACCAGTCATGGAGTCAGGAAAACCTGAGTTCTAATCCAACCTCATTTAATAATTACATAGTTGTGTGACTGGGGCAAGTCACTTAACTCCACTGCCTTGCCAAAAACAATACTGCTAGGGAAACTTGAAAAAGTATACTAGAAACTACGCATAGACCAAGATCTGTACTCCATACCGTGATAAGATCAAAATGGGTATATGATTTAGAAAGAAAAAATATCATACTGGTAATTAGGACAGCAAGGAATAGTCTACCTCTCACATCTATGGAGCAGGGATGATAAAAAAGGATAGAGATATTAAGAAATACAAAATAGATAATTCTGATTGTATTAAATTAAAAGGAAATTGTACAAAGAATGCCAAGATTAGAAGGAAAGCAGAAATCTGGGGTGGGGGGGAGATGGGAATTAGAGTCAGTGTTTCCAAATGAAGGCCTCTTTTTTAAAATTTTGTAGAACATGCATTTCTTTCAAGAGAGACAGTTGAAACTTATTTTGTTCCTGAAAAGTCACATAAATCACAATATGTATATATAGCTTTCTCTCCCAGGCACTCTGTTTCATAGTAGGGAAATGAAGCTATGATGTACTTTACTATTAGTAAAATGTTATGAAATATTTAAAGAAAAGTTTAAAAAAAAACAAACAAAACTAGAAGTAAAAGCACAAAATCTTTAGAAAAAAATGCATTATTTTTCTGACTAATATCTACCCCAATGCTTTACCCAGCTCACTTTTTATTGATATTTTATTTTCCCCTATAGATGATATGAAGGATTTCCAATATTCATTCATAAGCATATGCATGTTTTTAAGTTACAAAATTTCCTTCCACCTTCCCTTCCCCCCCATCTCTCCTCAGTGGTTAATGGCCAGGTTAACATTGTTAAATACACATTTGGGTTAAGCATGGTGACAACTTAGTCATTTTCAGTATGAGGAATTAGAATTAAGGGAAACAGATACATAAAAGAATATTTTTATAAAGTGTTCATCAGATTCCAAAGGATTTTTTGTTTTGTTTTGTTTTTGTTTTTCTTCCTCTGGTTGGGGATAATATAGTCCATAACCAGTCAAATAAATTTGTCCTAGTTCTCTGGACAGCCCAAGGCTGTCTCAGAATGTTTTTGATGTGTCCATTGCTCTCTTGGTTTTCCTCCTTTCATTCAGCATCAGATCCTGTAAGTCATTCCATACTTTTCTAGAGCCCAACCATTTATGGTTTCTTATAGAACAATAATATTCCAGAGTATTGATGTCCCATAACTTATTTAACCATTCCCCAATTGATGGGCATCCCTTCAATTTCCAAATTTTTGCCCTCACAAAAAAAAACCTGCTATGAACATCTTGGAACACGTAGCATTTTTCCCATTTTTTTATGATTTTTTCTGGATATGGTGCTAGAATTGGAATGCCTGGGTGAAAGGGCATGAACAGTTTTATTGTTCATATTGCTCCCAGAAAGGTTGTATCCCTTTACAACTCCATCAGCAATCATCAATGTCCCAGTCCTCCCGCAAGCTCTCTAACACTGATCATTTTCCCTTTTTTCTCATCTTGGCTAATCTGATAGTTGTGAGGTGATACTTCATAGTTGTTTTAATTTGCATTTCTGAAATCAATAATGATTTGCAGTATTTTTTCAAATGATTATATGTAGCTTTAATTTCTTCATTTGAAAACTCGTTTTCAATTTGTTGACCATTTATCAATTGGGTGAATGACTTGTAACCTTATGAATTTGATGCATTTCTCTATATATTTTAGAAATGAGACCATATTAGAATTCCTAGTTATGAAGATTGTTGCTCAGCTTTCTGCTTTCCTTCTAATTTTGGCAGCATAGATTTTATTAGTGCATTTTTTTAATTTAATGTAGTCAAAATTATTTATTTTGCTGTTTCTAATGTACTCTATTTCTTGTTTGGTCATAAGTTTGCCCCCTTTCCACAATCTGATAAATAGATATTTCTTGATCTATTAATTTTTCTATGGTGTCACCCTTTATGTCTAAATCCTGTACCTATTTTGACCTTATTTTGGTATAGGGTATGAGAAAAGGCCTCTTTTCTAAAATATATAGACAACTGAGTCAAACTTAGTCATAAATGGTCAAAGGATATGAACTGAAAGTTTTCAGAAGACATCAAAGCTATCTATGCTCATGAGAAGAAAATGTTCTAAGTCATTGCTGATTGGTAAATTGCAAATTAAAACAACTCTGAAGAACCACTTCATACCTATTAATAGGACAGAAAATTAAAATGAAAAATGCAAGAGGAGATGTTGGAAAACTGGGACATTAATTCATTGGTGGAGTTGTGAAGTGATCCAGCTATTCGGGAGACAATTTGGAATGTTGCCCAAAGGGTTACAAATTTCACACCCTTTGATTCCGCAATAGCACTACTAGTCCTATATGCCAAACAGATTTAAAAAGAGGGAAAAGAACCCATATGAACAGTTCTTTTTGTCATGGCAAAGAATTAAAAATTGAGGGAATTTCCATTAATTGTGGAATGACTGAATATGTTGCATTATATGATTGCCATGGGATGCTACTATTCTTTTTTTTTTTTTGCAAGGCAAATGGGGGTTAAGTGGCTTGCCCAAGGCCACACAGCTAGGTAATTTTTAAGTGTCTGAGACAGGATTTGAACCCAGGTACTCCTGACTTCAAGGCCAGTGCTTTATCCACTACGCCACCTAGCCGCCCCCGATACAACTATTCTTTAAGCTATTATGAAGAGGTGGACTTCAGAAAAAAAATCTGGAAAGACTTGGGTGACCTAATACAAAGAACCAGGAGAATATCATCTCATGGTGACCAACTGTCAAATACTTAGCTCTTCCCAGAATACAGACATCAAAGACAATCCTAAACTACTCGCGATGGAAAGTGCTATCCACATGCAGAGAAAGAACTATGGAAGATGGATTCAAATCCAGACATACTATTTTCACTTTTAAAAAATGTGTTTCTTGTTTTTTACTTTCTTTTTCATAGTTTGTTTCCTTTGATTCTGATTCTTCTTTGACAACATGACTAATATGGAAATTTATTAAACATTATAGTACATGTTTAACTTATATCAGATTGCTTGCCACCCTAAGGACAGGAAAGGTGAAAAAGGAAGGGAGAAAAATTTGGAATTGAAACTTTTACAAAATGAATGTTTAAAACTATCTTTACATGTAATTGAAAAAAATAATAGTAAGATTAAATTTTTTTTCAAAAGAATGAAAGGAAAGTGAAAAAAGATGAATGCCTCCACCCCTATAATGAGTAGTTTATTGAATTAAAAAACATTGCATCAGACTGAAATCTTGGAGGGCCTCTTTTCTAATGATTCCCAAACTTTCTGAGTATTAGGACCCTTTTGTAACACTCCGAAATTACCCCCACCCTGCAAAAACAATGAAATTTTGTTAACAGCTATATGCTATTGTTGAAAAAAGAACAGGTTGACCAATATGCTATCTGGTTTCAGATTAACTGCAATGTTTCTGGAAAGCAGATGATGAAATATATTATCCTTCAATTGGAAGAGAGATGCTGGCATAGTGCACATGTTGTCAGAAATCATTGCTTGATTTTATTTTTTATTTTACTATTTTTCTTTATTACAACAAAAAGGGTTCCATGGAGACAAGCCTATATAAAAATGACATTATGTATTAAAAAACAAATTGCATCAATTCATATTTTATAAAGAAAAAAGGCATGATGTCAAGATTTGTATTGTATATTTAGCAATGCTTTACAATAAATTCATTTTCTGTTAACATCTGAAGCATTTGAAAATAATAACAGAAATTTAGGTGAGATTTTTTAAGGCCATCCAAAGGATATTTGATTCTTTGTTATAGTGAGAGATGTGACATTTTTATTGGAGTTACAAAGAGCACAGGGACCATCATTGTTGGGTATGGGTCTGAAGACTCCTTGTTATACCTGCTCCCTAGCTAAGGAAATCAATTGAGGGTAAACAGTGGATCCAGTTAACCCCCTCATTTGATAGTGGAAGAAATTGAAGTCCAAGGTGACTTGCCAGAGGTCATGTAATTGCTCTTTTGCAAAGCTTGGACTGAATCCTAGGCATCTACGACCATTGTAGGGATCTCATTGATGTTAGTAAGTACATTTTCCTCCTATAGCACATTTTTCTAGGAATTGGGCCTTTGTGAAGAGGGACAGCAAGAGAACAAAGAGACTTTTAGAAAGGAGAGCCAATCACCTCCCATTTCAATGCAGAGCTGACATCTATTAAATTGCAGAATTGAAATATCAAGGGACTTGTCCTGCTAACAGGGACACAGGCAGATTAACTCTGGGCATGAGATGAGGTTCACAGTATTTACCAGAGAAATGAAAGTCTTTGTTTGTCTCTCCCCAAAGGCTGGGAGGACATGCTGCAGAATCCCATACACCCCCACCTCCGCCTCCTCTCATGATTCCTTTCTGTCTTGTGCAAATCTGCAGTGTGTGTGAGAAGGGGGAGCAAGGACTAGGCAGGTTCTGATACAATTTCCAAGAAAGCCAGTCATTCCTAGCGGGGTGACCTCCATGGAGACCAGAGACCTCAATTCCTAGCCCAACACTTCACACTCTATTATAAAATAATATTAATAATAATGATAATAGGATGGAGTTATTCCATACAGGTGCAAAAAAGAGAAAAGAGAAAAATGCTTCCTAAAGTCTTTGTGGTAGGCACCAAACTTTAGGATGGGGAGGACTTTCAGAGATAAAAATGTCATATATTAAGTCCTTAAGAAACTTCAGTAGGATTCTTTTCACCTGGTTAACATACTCATCCCACAGATATGATACAACTCTCCCCTCTTTCTGATCCTCTGGTTTAAACCACAAAGGTAAACCATTGTTCTCAGAAGGACTTAGTTACAAGGATAATGGAGCCAGATCTTTCCCTTGAGAGAGACAAGCACAGCACTTAGGGAGATAAATATTGGGTCACATTAGGGGGCAGAGCCAAAATGGCAGAGAAAAGGCCGGGACTCACAGGGTTTTCTTCACACCCCTGCAAATATCTTTGAATAATGATTCTGAACCAATCTGACCAGAGAAAGTTACTGTGGTGACAAGAAAAATCAAAACAAATAGTCAGGAAAAAAAGAATAATATCAAATCTCCTTCATCCAAAACCTACAAGAAAAAAATGAATTAATCTAAAGCCATAGAAGACCTCAAAAAGATTTTGACAATCAAGAAAAAGAAGTGGAGGAAAAATGGGAAACAGAAATGAGAGTGATGTAAGGAAATCATGAAAAACAAATCAACAACTTGATAAAGAAAGATGAAAATAACACCCGCAAAAAACCAGTTATTCCTGAATGGAGACAAGATGGTGACCCGAAGCTTGGAAGCTCCTGAATTTTTTCCTGGAAAAAAAAAACCCTTTAAATCGAACTTATAATCAAATCCTAAAGCAACAAAAATTCATCTAAAAAAAAATGAAATGACTTTTCACCTCAAGATACCTTGAAGAAGGGGCAGCTAGGTGGTGCAGTGGATAGGCACCAGCCCTGGGGTCAGGAGGACCTGAGTTCAAATCTGCCCTCAGACAATAATCACCTAAAGTCCCTCATTCCTTGGGCAAGTCACTTAACCCCATTGCCTTGAAAAAACAATAGATACCTTGAAGGAACTTCAGAAAAGGTCTGTATCACATGGATAAAAGAGGAGTGAAGCCCAGCACAAGTGGAGGAAAGATGGGAAACCAGTAGAATGTTCTTAGTAATAGTGTGGCTCAGCAGATCAAGGGTACAGCAAGCCTCTAGTAAAACACCCAACCCCATCTCAGAGGACACAGTTTGGCAGCAGGCCAAACTGGGTTGAGTTACCCTAATGCAAGGAACAAAGCTTGATCTCCTGGAACTGGTGCACAGAGCCAGGGATCATATCTCTAGCCCCTCAGGACAAAAAAACAAGGGACTAAACCACTTGTGCTGCAGGAGCACAGGTCAACTTTCAAAATAAGCAATAAAAACAAAAAGAGTGTTATTCATAGAAAACTGCTATTGTGATAAAGAAGATAAAAATCTCAACCCAGAAGAGGAAAACATTGACAAAATGTGTAGATCTGAAGCCCCAAATGGGGATTATGAATTGGTCTTATAAAAAAATGGTTTGGAAAAGCTCTAAATGCATTTTAAAAATCAAAGAAGAGAGAGAAAAAAATTGAGAAAAAATGAGTCATGTAAGAGAATTATGAGAAAAGAATGATTAAAGAAAAATTATCTTTAAAAGTAAAACTGACCAAATGGAAAAAGAAAGCAACCTTTTTAAAAGTAAAATTAACCAACTGGAGAAAGAAACATAAAATCTAATTGAAGAAAATAAAACTATAAAAATTAGACTTGCATAAAGGGAAACTAATAATTCTATGAGACACCAAGATTTCATCAAACAAAAGCAAAAAATGGAACAAATATTAAAAAAGTATAAAGTATCTCTTAGGAAAAAGCAATTGACCTTGAAAATAGATCAAGAACAGATAATGCATAAATTGTTGGTCTACCTAAAAGCCAAGCTGAAAATAAAAGACAATATCTCTAAGGAAATTATCATGAAAAACTTCCCTAATAGCCTAGAACAAGAAGATAAATTTGTCCATGAAAGGAACCATCGATCACCCCAGAAAGAGATCCTAAAAGAAAAAGTCCAATGAATACACTAGTCAAGTTTCAGAATTATCAGCTAAAGGAGAAAATACAGCAAATAGCCACAAAGAAGCAATTTAAATATCAGGGAACCAGAGTCAAGATTACACAGAATTTAACACCTTCAACATTAAAGGACCTGGAATATGATATTCTAAAGGGCAAAAGAGCCTGAATTATCTCCAAGAATCAACCACCCTCCAAAATCCAGCTTATTCTTTCAGAGGAAATGATGGCTTTTCAGCAAAATATAGAACTTTTAATCTTAATTGACAAAAAGAACAGAAGTAAGCAGAAAATTTGATCTGCAAATACAAGCCCCAGGAGATACATAAAAAATAAAAAAGGTAAATACATAAAAAAGAAGAAAAAAGTTAGTCAAGAAGACTAAACTGTTTACATCCTTATTGGGAAGACAATATTGAAACTCTGGAGAATTGTATTTTTCTTGAGAAAGTTGAAAGAAGATAATGAAGATAAAATGAATTATGATATGAAGATACTTATAATTCTTGAGAACAGTGCTTCTATTTTGATATTTTAAAGGAATGTATTGAATAGGAGGCATGGGTATAGACTAACCATGATGTGATGATACTTTTAGCTCTTGAGGACTGGTTGAATTGCCATTGGGAAAGTCCAAAGGAGCATACTTGGTCTACAGGTATGGATATGAATTGATTGTGATGGGATGATACATGAGAATAGTATAACTAATGGGATTGTTGTGGACAATAAATGAACAGAGCATGTGAGCATGAAGTGATTATAACCCTTGAAAACTGCACTTCTCTTAGAGTTGAAAGGAGTGTAGTTAGAGGGTGGATGATAATTATAAAACAATTAATATATGTAAAAAAATTATACTGGAAGGAAGATGTATAAACATCATATGATAAATACTTCATGAAGATATACAAAGACCTATTATAACAAAGCAAAACAAGAGAGGGTGTGATCACCATGAAAATCTTACTCTTAACAGACTTGGCTCAAAGAAGGAATTTGTGACATAAAAACTCCCAATAGGATTTAGATATTTATTCTACCCTACCAGTAAGGAAGAAGGGAAAGGGGAAGGAAGGGAAATCAGAGACTTAGAAAAAAGAAGGAATAAGGGAGGAGAAAAAAGAAAAAGAGGGAAGAGGGAAGAAAAGGAAAGGGGGATAATAGAAGAGGTCAGATTCAGAGAGTCAACAGTCAGAAGCTAAATACTGGGGAGGAGGGATGAGTTGAAAGAAGAAAGAAAAGTAGAAACGGGAAGATAGGATTGAGTGAAATAGGGAGTTATTAATCATAACCATGAATGTGAATGAGTCGAATTTTCCTATGAAAGAGTAGCAGATAGAATGGATTAAAAATCAAAGTCCTAGAATATATTCTTTACAAGAAACACATTTAAAGCAGAAATACACAAAGGGTAAAGGTAAAAGACTGGAGCAGAATGTATTATGCTTCAGCTCAATTAAAAAAATAGCAGTTGTATCAATCCTGATATCAGAGGAAGCAAAAGCAAAAATAGATCTAATTAAAAGGCATAAGGAAGGAAACTACATCCTCCTAAAAGATACCATAGGCAGTGAAGTTATATCAATATGAAACATATATGCACCAAATGGTATGGAATTCAAATTCTTAGAAGAGAAGATAAATGAGTTATAAGAAAACATAGACAGCAAAACTGTGAATACCCGTTGATCCAACAATACCACTACTAGATTTATATCCCGAAGATATTTTACAAAAATGGAAAGGCCTTCATGTACAAAAAAATTTTTAAGTAGCTCTTTTTTGTTGTGACAAAGAATTAAAAATGGAGGGAATATTCTTCAGTTGAAGGATGGCTAAAAAAGTTATGGTATTTGAATGTTATGAAGTGTTATAGTTCTGTAAATAATGATGGACTTTAGGAAAGCCTGGAAAGACTTGCATGAATTGATGCTGGGTGAAGTGAGTAGAATGAGGAGAACATTGTTCACATTAACAGTAACATTGTGAGATGATCAGCTATGATGGTCATAGCTCTTTCCAGTAATTCAGAGATTAATGGTAATTCTCAGAGGTTGATTACAGAAAATGCCATTCATATGCAGAGTAAAAACTAGAGAGTATGAATGCAGAGCAAAATATATCATGTTCATTTTAAAAAAACATTTTATATTGTTTCTTTTCCTTTCGTGATTTTTTTCTTCATTATTTGGACATGTATAAGCTATATCAGAGTCTTTGATGCCCTGGGGAGGGAGGAGAGAAGGAAGGGATGATGGTAGAAAGATGAGGACCTAATGAATGTTGAAAACTATTTTTGAATGAAATTGGATAAAAACCTATAACAGTTGGTGACTTCAACCTCCCTCTCCTAGAATTAGATAAATCTAACCACAAAATAATCAAAAAAGAATTTAAGAATGTGATCACAGTTTTGGAAAAGTTACATATGATAGGTCCCTGGAGGAAACTGAATGGGAAAAGAAAAGGATATAGCTTCTTTTCTACTATCCATGGCACCTACACAAAAATTGACCATGTGATATGGCATAAAAACCCCACAATAAAATGCAGAAAAGGCAGAAATATTGAATGCATCTTTTTTTCAGATCATGATGCAATAAAAAGGGCCATGGAGAGATAAACTAAAAATTAATTGGAATCTAAATAATCTAATTTTAAAAAATTATTGAACCAAGTAAGAAATCATACAAATAATCAACAATTTCATCAAAGACAATGACAATGATGAGATCATATCAAAACTTATGGGATATAGCCAAAGTAATTATTATGGGAAACTTTATATATCTAAATATACACATAAATAAAATAAAGAGATTAATCAATTGGCCATGCAACTAAAACCCCTAGGAAAAGAGAAAATCAAAAATTCACAATTAAATAGCAAATTAGAAATTCTGAAAAATCAAAGGATAAATTAATAAATTAATATATAAGACAACTATTAAACTAATAAATAAAACTGATTTGGTTTTATGAAAAAAGTAAACCTTTGGCTAATTTGATTAAAAATGGGAAAGCCAGATTACCAGTGTCAAAATGAAAAGGGTATGCACACCATCTATGAGGAGGAAATTACAGTAATAATTTTGAGTGATTTTTTCCCAACTGTATGCCAATAAATCTGACAATATAAGTCAAATAGATGAATATTTACAAAAATATAAATTGTCAAGTTTAACAGAACAGGAAATGAATTATTTAAGTATCCCCACTACAGAAAAGGAACTTGAACAAGCCATCAATGATCTCTATGAGAAAAAAAAATTCCAGGGCCAGAAGGTATCACAAGTGAATTCCACCAAACATTTAAAGAAGAAATAATTCCAAAAATATATGATAAGTTTTTCCCAAATTCCTTTTATGATACCAACATGGCGCTGATATATAAACCAGGAAGAGTCAAAACAAATAAAGAAATTTATGGACCATTCTCCCTAATGACTATTGATTGAAAATTTTTAAGTAAGATATTTACAAAGAGATTATCTCAAGTTTTCTCTAGGATAATACAGTATTATCAGTTATTTTTTTATACCAGGTTTGCAGGGCTGTTTCAGTGTGGGGAAAACAATCAGCTTAATTGACCATATCATCAACAAAACTAACAGAAATAACATAATTATCTCAATGGAGGCTGATAAAAGGCCTTTGACAAAATGTAGAACCTATGCCTATTAAAAAACTAGAAAGCATAGGAACAATCTGAGTTTCTTTAAAAAGATTAGCAGTATCTATCTAGAACCATCAGCAAGGATTATATGTAATAAGGATAATCTAGAAGCACTCCCAGTACAATTAAAAGTGACACAAATCTGTCTGCTATCATGACAATTATTTAATATTTGTATTAGAAATTACAAAATAAATAATTTCAGTCACATTAATTTAAAACATTTTTGCACAAATAAAACCAATGAAGCCAAGATTAGAAGAAACATAGAATTCTGGGGAACATTTTTTCACAGCTAGTGTTTCTGATAAAGTAATACAGAGTCAGATTTATAGGAATAGAAGTCATTCTCCAATTGATAAATTGAGAAAGGAACAGGCAGTTTGATAGATGAAAAAATTATAACTATTTATAGTCATATGAAAAAACATTCCAAATTATTGATGAGAAAAATGAAAATTAAAAGAACTGATGTATCATCTCATACCTATCAGACTGACTAAAATGTCAAAAAAGGAAAATAAGTGTTAGAAAGGATGAGGGAATACTGAGGAATTAATACAGAGTGAACTGATGTAGTGTGAACTGATGCAACCAGTCTGGGAAGTAATTTGGAAATATGCTCAGAGGGCAATAACTCTGCATACTCTTTGATCCACTATATCACTACTTGATCTATAATCCAAAGAAATCATAACAAAAGGGGAAGAGACATACATATGCAAAAATATTTATAGCACCCCTTTTTGTAGTGGCAATGAATTGGAAATTGAGGGAATACATATCGATTGGGAAATAGCTGATCAAATTATAGTATATGAATATGATGGAGTATTATTTTTGTAGAAGAAATCATGAGCAACCAGATTTCATAAAAGCCTGGAAAGTTTTTCATGAACTGATAATGAGTGAGTGCGCTGAACATAGCGAACTGTACACATTAATAGCAACATTGTGTGATGATCAACCGTGATGGACAGCTCTCCTCAGGAGTTCAGCATTCAAGGACAATTCTAAAACATTTGTGATGGAAAATGCCAGAGAAAATATCCAGAGAAAAAGCAATGGAGTCTGAATGTAGAGCAAAACATAATATGTTCACATTTTTAGAACTTTTATTCTTTTTTCTTTCTTTCTCATGTCTTTTCCCCCTTAGTTCTAATTCTTCTTTCACAACATGACTAATTTGGGAATATATTAAACACAATTGTCTTATATAATCTTTATCGGATTGCTTGCTGTCATGGGGAAGGGGAAGGGAAGAGAAGTTGGTAGAAATATGTGGAATTCCAAAGCTTGCAAATAGATGAATGTTGAAAAATATCTGTGTATAATTTTCCAAATTAATAATTTAATTAATTATTGTTTAATAATATTAATATAGTTAATTAATATAAATTTGGAAAAAAGCAGATGAGGTGAAACAGTAATAAAAGTATAAAAAATAAGGAGAATCATGTTTTAAAAAGCAGAATTGGAAGGGTGAGAAAAGAGGTACAAAAATTCACTGAAAGAAAAGGTAAAAAACTCAAAAATTTGAATTGGTCAAATTTTAAGATGCTAGTGACTTTACAGCATGATCAAGAACCAATACAAGAAAACCAAAAGAATGAAAAACTTGAAGACATGAAATAACTCAGGAGGGAAAAATTTCCTTAAAGCCTGAAATATAGATCTAGGAGAAAGACTTTTAAAATTGTTAGACTACCTTAAAGCCATTAGCAAAGAAGTATCTAGACATCTTTTTACAATATATTATCAAAGAAAATGGTCCAATATTCTAGAACCAGTTGGTAAAATAGAGACTGAAAGAATCTGCTGATCATCTCTTGCATGAGATCCCAACATGAATATCCCAATAACATTATAATCTAATTCTAGGGCTCCTAGGTCATGGAAGAAACATTGCAAGCAACTAGAAAGAACAATTGAAATAACATGGAGATACTCAGAATAACACAAGATTTAGCAGCTTTTACACAAAAAGATCAGCGTATGATTTTCTAGAGGATAAAGGAGCTAGATTGCAGTCCAGAATCACCTATCCAGCAAAATTTTGCATAATCCTTTTGGGGATGGGGAATGAATATTTGCTGAAATAACAGACTTTCAAGTGCTCCTGATGAATAGACCTGAACTGAATAAACAATTTGACTCTTAAATATAAGACTCAAGAGAAGCATGAAACTGTAAACAGGAAAGAGAAAACATAGATTTGATACAGTTCAATTATTTGCATCCTACATGAAAAGATAATACTTATAATTCATAAGAACTCTTTTGTTTATAAAAGGAGTGTACATAGATAGAAGGCACAGGTGTCTGTTGACTATGAAGAGATAATATCTAAAAAATTAAATTAACAAGTAATAAAAATGCACTGAATGAAGTGGGAAGGGATCGCAAGTATTAAATAAATTGTCTTAAATAAAGAGACACAAAAGAACCTTGACAATGAAGGAGCAGGGGGAGAGCAGTACTTCAACCCTACTCTCTTTGGGAATAAGATATATACACTCAGTTGGGTAAAGAAATGTATCTTTCCCTACAGAGAAGTAGGAAGGGAGAAAGAAGAGCTGATTGAGGGAAAGCTGAATAGAGAGGTGGCTGGAATTAAAATAATCTTGTTGAAGGAGGGGCGGGGCAGGAGGGGGAAAGATAAATGTGAGGAAAAAAGCAGAATGGAAGCTCTATGAATGTGAATGGAATAAATTCACCCATAAAACAGAAGAGACCCATAAAACAGAAGAGGACAGCAGAATGAATTAAAAAACAGATTCCCAAAATATGTTTACATGAAACAGATTTGAAGCAGAGAGATAAATACAGGTAATAGAATGGAGAAGAATTTATTATGTTTCCACTGAAGATAAAAAAACAAGCATAACAATCATGATCTCAGACAAATCAAAAGCAAATTTGATCTAATGAAGAGAGAAAAGAATCTACATTTGCTAAATGATACCATAGGTTGTAAAGTAAATCAATATTAATCTAACATCCATATTTTATTGTTTTATAATTTTATTTTTTCCTGAAAATGTTGTTTTCAACATTCATGCATTTGTAAGTTTATGAGGTCCACTTTTGTCTATCACCAACCCTCCCTTCCCCTCTTCTCCTGGCAGCAAACAATCTAGTAGAAGTTATACACATACAATCACATTTAATATAATTTCTAAATTAGTCAGATTGTGAAAGAGAAATTAGAACAAAAGGGGGAAAAAGCATGAGAAAGGGGAAACAATTGGATTCCATAGTGCTGCTGCTGCTGTTGTTGTACCCTGGATATGGATGCAAGTCTCTCAGAGTTGTCTTTCATCATTGAAATATTGAGAGGAACTTCTTCCATCAATGTTGATTCTTCTAACAATGGTGTCATTAATGTACACAGTGTTCTTTATGCTCTGCTCACTTCACTCAACATTGGGTCATACAAATCTTTCCAGGTTTTTCTAAAGGCCTAAAGTTGCTTAGGATTTCACTCTCTCTTTTTGTTTGCAAGGCAAATGGGATTAAGTGGATTGCTCAAGGCCACACAGCTAGGTAATTTTTAAGTGTCTGTGAGGGATTTGAACTCAGGTACTCCTGACTCCAGGGCCGGTGCTCTATCCACTGCACCACCTAGCTGCCGGATTTCTCTTTTTTATAAGAAAGATTTTATTTATTTTGAATTTTACAATTTTTCCTCTAATCTTGCTTCCCTCCCCCCACCCCCCACAGAAGGCAGTCTGTTAGTCTTTACCTTATTTCTATGGTTTGCATTGATCTAAGTTGAATGTGATGAGAGAGAAATCATGTCCTTAAGGAAGAAAAATAAAGTATAAGAGATAGGAAAATTACATAAGATAACTTTTTTTTAATAAAAGGTAATAGTCTTTGCTATTTGTCCAAATTCCACAATTCTTTCCCTGGATGCAGATAGCATTCTCCATTGAAGACAGGCCCAAATTGTCCCTGATTGTTGCTTTCATGGAATGACTGAGTCCATCAAGGTTGATCATCACCCCCCATGTTGATGTTAGGGTGTACAATGTTTTTCTGGTTCTGCTCATCTTGCTCAGCATCAGTTCATGCAAATCCCTCCAGGCCTCCCTGAATTCCCATCCATCTTGGTTTCTAATAGAACAATAGTGTTCCATCATATACATATACCACAGTTTCTTAAGCCATTCCCCAATTGATGCTTAGGATTGATTTCTTACAGAACAATAATTCTCCATAACATTCATATATCATAACTTGTACAACCATTCCTCAATTCATGGGAATTCCCCCAATTTCCAATTCTTTGCCACTGCAAAAAGAGCTAGCATCCACATTTTTAAAAGAAAAGAAAAAGTTACTGGAAGAAATATGAAACCACAGTAGTTTAGGACTCCAAATTTCCCCTCACAAAATGACATAAGTCTAACTAAAAATAAACAAGAAAGAAAACATGATAGACTTATAGGAAAAAAGAATGGAAATTAAAAACAATATATCTTTTTTCAGCAGTATGTGGCACCTACAAACAAAAAAATTGACCATGTATGAGAGCATAAAATTTCACAATCAAATTTTAAAAAAAGAAATTTAAGTGCATCCTTTTCAGAGCATAACAATAAAAATTATATTCAATGAAAGGAAAATTAAAAATTAATTGGAATCAATTGGGGAATATCTGAACAAATTGTGTAATATGTATGTGATAGAACACTATTGTTCAATTAAAAAATCAGGAGGGATGGTATTTCAGAGAAGCCTGGAAAGACTTACATGAACGGAGTGATCGTCACTCCATCAGTATAACTATCAGGGACATTTTTAGGAGATCTGTGACAGAGAATACCATCTGTGTCCAGAGAAGGAACCATGGGGTTTAAATGAAGACCAAAGATTATTATCTTTGATTGTGAAAAAAAAAAGTTGTCTTATATATGTATATAACTTGGATCTCTAATATTTTCTTTCTTCATTAAGGATATGATTTTTCTCTCAACACATTCAACTTAGATCTATGCATATCATGGAAACAAATATAAAGACTATATCAGATTGTCTTCTGTTGGAGGGAGGGGAAAACTATAAAATTCAAAACCTTTCAAAAATGATTGGTAGAAACTACTATTGTAAATAATTGGAAAACAGATAAACTATATAATTAAAAAATTAATTGGAAGCTCAGCAAGCTAATCCTAAAGAATAAGTGGTTCAAAAAAAAGAAATAAATCATGGAAATGGCAATGATTCCATTAAACAGAATGAGAGCAATGAAACAGCATACCATGATTTACATTATGTAGTCAAAGCAGTACTTAGGGGAAAATTTATATCTCTAAGCACACTGATAATTTTTTTTAAAAAAAAGTAAAAAAAGAGCAGATCAATGAACAAACTAAAAATCACTAATTAAATACTAATTTGGAAATCTTGAAAATCAAGAGATATTTTATCCACTTCCAGTGAAACAACGGATAGAATTTGAAGATCAAAACATTGCATTTTTTCACTTTTTTCATGTTTGTGTCTATGTCTGTTTTCTTTCCTGACATAACTAAAAGGGAAATATGTTTTGCACGATTGCACATAGATAACTAATATCAAATGGCTTTCTCTCAGGGAGGGTATCAAGAGCTGGAAGGAGAGAATTTGGAACTCAACATTTTAAAAAATGTTAAAAATTTTATGTGTCTATGGAAAATAATATTCAAAGGTTTTGATAATTAAAAACGGACATAAGTTCTAGAAAAAGAATTAAAGAACACAGCCACATAAAGAAAACGGAAAAAAATAGCTACTTGAAGAAGTCATCCTATTCTTTACATTCTCATTTTGATTTTTTCCTTTTTTCCCCTCAGGAGGCGGCCTTGGGTTCTACATGAATTTTATTAGTTCCCTACTTAATATCCCTCTCCCTATCCTCATAATGGATCTAACCTTTGATTTTGAACAAAGGGAGGTCAATGGGAGGGACTTCAGCAGATATAAGAATAAGGAAGAAGAAAGAGGAAATTGGGTCTTATCTCTGCCACACTTTCTTTTCTTCCATGTGTCAATCAAAGTTTTCCACCTCTGAAAAAGAGAAAGTTGAGAAGTTCACTTTCTATTGGAGAAGTAGTTGTGAAACATCTGAAGCATCCAGGCTAATGAAGGGCTCCAGGACAACTTCTGATACACTGGGAAGATGCTACAGGTTATGCAATTCATGGGATAAAATTTCAGAAAATATATATATTTGGTTTTTGCAAGGCAGTGGGGGTTAAATGACTTACCCAAGGTCACACAGCTAGGCAATGATCAAATGTCTGAAGCTGGATTTGAACTCAGGTACTCCCAATTCCAGGGCCAGTGCTCTATCCACTGTGCCACCTAGCCACCGCAGAAAAATTACATTTTATGTAAGCTACAAGAAGACTCTGGGTAAGTTATTTAATTTCTGCTTGCCCCAGAGGAAAATATAGCACCCACCTTTCAGATTTTATGAGAATCTAATGAAATGGTAATTACAAAGTAAATATTTGTAAGCTATCATAGGCGAGGTGGCATAATGGATAGAACATTGGAGTCAGGCAAGCCTGAGCTCTAATTCTCTCTCAGATACCAACAAGTTTTTTTGTGACCCTGGATAAATCACTTAACCTTAGTCATTTCCAGGTTCCTCATCTGTAAAGTGTGAATAATAATACTCCATACCTTTTAGGATTTTTTGAGAATCAAATAAGATGGCTTAGGTAGAACACTTCAGAAATCTTCAAATCCTATACAGATCCTAGTTATTAACATATCCATGTGCGTGTGCTGCAAATAATATCTTTCTGATTGGCCTGACTTAAGCCCAAGAACAAACAAGTCAGAAGAATTATGTCTTTAAGGTACACTTTTCAGAGATCATGTCTTAGGACTGAAGTAGACTGAAGCTCTAAGGGTATACTCTTTGCATCCATGAAGCCTTTTCAAGTTCATTTAAAACATGTTATGACTTATTTTTATATGAAAAATCTGCATGAATATCTTCTTTCTTCTCAGTATGTTTATGTAATTTCTCCCGGTGATAGAATGAGGATATTTTTCAGTCATTTACTCAAGTATTTAAATGACTTATCCAGTTCTGTAAATTAGACAGAAATCTTAAGGAATTTATTGCTGTATCTTTCTGGTCTATAAACAGCCAGTGGTTGAATAAATCTTCACCAGATTTTATTGCTGCAAAATTACTCTGGAGGAAACCAAAAATTCAACATCCTTCAAGTCATTGGTCCAGGGACAGGGAGAGTTCAAAAGGAACAAAGTTCCAAGTTCCTCAGGAGTAACCATAGCTTTATACCAACACCTGTACATCTCTTTAGTGTTTTTTCTTCCAGTCCCATCTGAGATTGTAAATATGTTCAGGCATATAAATACATATGTACTTGTAAATAAGTATATTTGTATGCAGTATGAATACCCACAGGTATGTTCATGTGTGTGTGTGAAGCACACACATACAAAGAAACATAAATCTCATCAAATGCAGCTTCAAGAGGATAAGAGTCAATTTAGAAATGCCGGTTGGTGCCTCTCTGGCGGTCATGGTCTGGTTAATGGTACAGCTCAGCCACCCAGAGGTTGAAGAGCAAGGACATGAAGGACGTGTCTCACAAAACCTTGTGACAGAGTCCTAAGGAGCTACATAAGAGCAAACCAGAATTGATTTAATAATTCAAACAAACTATCCAGAAAAGAATTGGGTTGCCCAAACCCAAGGCATTGGCTTCGGGGCTAGGGGTTGTAACATCAGCAGGACCTGTTGATTTCGATAAGAATTAGAACACTACACTAGGACAGTAGCCAGTTCTGCCACCTCTTTACTGGAAGTCCATTTCCCTGTCTAATCTTGGCCTTATTCCTTTATCTGTAAAAAGAGAATGCTGCCCTCTATTCTATGCTAGCTTCTTTAGATCGAACAGTCCCAGAATGTCAGAATTGAAACCCCAGAGGCCACCAAGTTACCTGATCTTGGCATCACTGATGGAGAGTTGGCATGAACATCAGAGGAAATTGAGTGCTACACCCTCAGTTAATAGAAGAAGAAATAGTAGTCTACCATAATTTCTTTGTCTCCATTTCAAGCTGAGACAGAATTCCCTTAAAAATGACTAATTAGGCATATTCTCTTCATCCTCTCTGATCTGGTGCCACTAGCAGGCCCAGACCTAGAATACAATGGTTGGAATTTATAGAATACTTTAGCATAGCCAAAAAATCAATAAAAAAACTTGACATGCATTATTTTATTTGACTTTCATAATTAACCTGGGAATTAGGCACTATGTTTATCTCCATTTTACAGAAGAAACTGAGGTTGAATGAGGTTAAATGATCTCTCCAGAGTCACGCATCCAGTAATTGTTTGAGATGCATTGGCCTCTTGAGTCCTAGTCCAGTACTCTAACAATGCAAACAGGAATTAGTGTTTTTCCCTCCAATAGACTGTGACCTCCTAAAAGGCAGGGACCCCTCCCTACCTTTGTATCCCAATGCCTGGCCTTTCATAGCCACTTGATAAATTCTTATTCACTCTCTGTCTATCTGTCTGAGAGCTCTGAGGCGTTTTCCAGGTTTAGCCCCTCACTACCAAAAAATAAAAATAAAATAAAATAAAAAAGCAAAGTGCAGATATCTCCAGAAGAGATGTGCTCAGTGATTGTGCTAGTGGCTAATTCTCAGGAAGGGGCAGTTTCAGAGCCAATCCTCATGGCAATGACACTCCATCCAGTCTGTGCCTATGTTACACTTCCAGAATACCAGAAACACATCATTTTGGGGTATGGGAAGGGGGTGAGGTTCAGACTCTTCTATTATTTGCATAGCTTCCACACCCTCTAATGAAGACAAACTTCATGGGCTGTCCCTTAAGGTGTAGCCATGTGGAAGCAAATCCAATGTAGATACAGCCATTGAGAAAGCATGAATACCATGGGGCCCTTGCTTTGGGAAATGCCTACCTAAAAATTTGAGAAGAGCAGTCTGAGGGAAAAAGAAGCATGGAAAAATGGAGGGAGAATGCTCAGGTGCTTCCCCTTGACCAGCCCAGATTCACATTCTTCTAGCTCATCGCCTGACTCTATCCTTGCACAGAATCATTCAACATCAACAGAGTTCTCAAGACCATTTCTCCAGGTATCCCATCCCACTGCTAGACCTCTCAATGGTTGGAAATGATTGTGGATGCTGAGCCTAAATGCTTCTTGGGAATAACCACCTAGAAGTTCTCCTTCTCTCCTTGGATGACAGAAAGAGCATGTCTAACCTCTTGTTCTTTTTCTGAAGGCCCTTGTACCACTGGCACATAAGTGACTCTAGGATCATGGCTAGTTTTTCCTCCTTATTTCCTCAGGCAGTAACTCCTTTTGTGATTCAGTAAACTAATTCTTTTCACTGGACATGGTATATTACAGTATAATCAGATACCTGGTGGTCCTATTGGTCATTCTCCTCATACTAATTGCTTTGAGTTATCCTTAATATTTTGTGCCATCCTCTCCACCTGACCATTTGCTTGGGGCTATTAATGCTACTAATCAAAGCTCCTATTTATATAATACTTCAGGATTCAATGCTCTCCAAAGAACTTTCCTGTGAAGGTAAATACTGCATATATTACTATCTATGTTTAAACTAATGAGAAAACTGAAATTGAGAAACGAAAAAGAAAATGAGAAACGAGAAAGCTCAGAAAAGTGCAATTACCTGCTTAAGGTTACACAGTTGGGAAATGTCAGAATTAGGACTCATGCCAGCTTCATTGATTTAGAACTGGCAGAGATTTGAAGCATTAGAAAGGATAATACCCAAATTTTAAAAATGAAAAAAAAAACAGAAGTCAGAGAGGTTAAGGCCCTTGCTAAGGGTTATGTAACTAATAAGTAAGTGATATAATATTTTGAAGTATAGCACACCCAACTCCAAGTTAAAGGCTCTTGATATATTTACCAATCGCCCAGTGCCAAGGTCAGGGTTCCATCCAGTGCACTATACTGATACTCACATTATTAATCAAGCTGGTAAGAATTCAGATAAATATTGTGTCCACAAGTTCTTTAATCTCAAATGAAGAAAATACGAGTTCATTTTACGAAACTATTAAGGAAAATCCGAATCAAAATCAAGAAGTGAAAACCAATGTTTGTGATGAAATGAAGAGCAACTTAGTTCATTTTTAGAGAGGGGTTCAAGACTTCCTCACCATACAGGAGGTCTTCCTCTCAACTTATGCCACCATCCAACTGATCAGCCACAGTCAGACACACACTGTAGTTTGTCTCTAACTTAGTGATGTCTTCTTCAGTAATGGAAGACAAGAACCAATCAACCAAACCCCTAGGGAGGGCTAAACCTGGACATTGCAGGCCTGTCTGCTTTCTCTCTGGCTCTGTTTGGCCTGAACTTCATTCAATGAGATGCCTCCCCTAAGGGACCTACTCCCGGTTTCCCTTCCCCTCTATTCCAACTTCTTTTTGTTGGGTGTTTTTCCTCTTTAGACTGTAAACTCTTGAGGGTAGGAACGCTTCTTTTTCTTACTGGAATCCTTGGTGCTTAGCCTAGTGTCCAACATAGGATCTATTCTGAATATCTTTCTAGTGGACGTTTGTTTTCTAAATACAGAGGTTTGGGTCAGCTTTCATGTATTACATATCATATTTGGATGCTTTATTTACATTCTGGAGACAGCCGTTGTCTCAGGGTATCCTGTTTTCAAGATGAATAAATTTGCTTATATAGACATTGTGTTTTCTTTCATTATTACTATTTTTTGCTTTCCTTGTTCCACATTGTTATTTTCATGTATTTACATACCCAATCAGTTGTTCTTTCTCTTTCTTGTTTCATGAGATTTGCTAACATAGATTCAAGTTTTTTTCTGTTCTGTTGGTTATTTCTATTGTACACACCATTAATTCTGCTTTTGTGTTCCTTATCCCTCTTGGACTGTTGGAATACAAATTATTTCCTATGCTTCCATCCTTTCTTGTGAATCCACAGGGTCCCCTATAATATTGGTTATTGATTTATTTTTCTTTGTCCTTCAATATTAATTGATGTCTAAACTTGTTTGAATGATCTAGAGACCCAAATTGCCTTCTTTCTTAATATCTATTTTATTACGTTAGCTGCCTATGATCAAAGTATTCACTTGAATTTTCTTCACCTAAAGATCTTTATTTTATACTTCCTTCCCCTATTACTAATTTTCTGATTCCACCTTAGATGGTGACTTATCTGGGGGTTGACCCCAAGGCTAGCTCAGTCTTCTTTCACACTGAAGATTTACTTTCCAGGGGTCTCATTCTCTACCCCCCTACAACTTTTTGTGAAAGAAAAAAAAATTAGGACTGGCCCCAACTGGATGCAAATCCCCTATTCTTCAAGTGAATTCACTAACAGAATTAGAGACCAGTTCCTTTAGTTTCTTATTCCTCTGCTTTAGTGCCATTACAGTATTGCCATGCTACAGTTACAGAAGGAAAAAAATCATGACTTTGGACCTTTTTCAGCAAGGTGGTCTAGCATAGTAGAATTCTTATTCAAGTCCTCGAGTCAGACAGTGGATAGAGCACTGACCTTGGAATTAGGAGGGCAGGAGTTCAAATTCAACCCCAGACACTTGACTCTTACTAACTGTGTGACCTTGAGCAAGTCACTTAACTCTGCCTTGCATCCAGGGCCATGTCCAGTTATACCTGACCACTGGATCCAGTTGGTTCTGGAAGAGAAAGTGAGGCCAGTGACTTAGCACAGCCCCACTTCACTCAAATCCAATTCACATGCTTGTTATGGCATCACCTCCTTGATGTTGTGGTCTTCCTCAGAAATGAAGGACAAACATTATTACACCTGACAGAATTCTGGCTGCTAAAGGACAAAGGGCTGAGTGAATATCTTAGGGATTAGGGATAAACTTTCTCTGTGGTTAGTTCATTATTTAGGGTGTTGCTTTATTAGGATTCATGGTATCCTAAACCATGAAATCAACTGAAATTGCTTTATCTTTTGTGCAAAAATCTTATTTTGGAGCAGTCTGAGAGACTGCAAGGAGCAGAGAAGTTGTCCACTTTATCTTCTTGCTGCTCATTTTTCTTTGTCTCTATTTGCAAAAGTTGAGCAAAGGGATGTATAAATATGATTGCTGTCGTCATTTGGATATCATATACTATACGCAATTTGGCAGGGTCCCCTTTAAGATTCATTGCCTCATTAACTTTCCTGAATAATGGCAGACTCTTTCTTTACATGAATCTCAGTAACTGGACTGGCTCGAGGGATGGGCCAGAGTCAACTCATATCATTTAGGAAGAGACATTTTTAAAATTTTCCTTGTGAGCATTTATTTACTCCCCCAAATTGGCAATCACAATAAACCAAGAATTGATCTTATGGATTTTCTAGACAAGAAAATGATAGAGAAAAAGTTAATGATGCAAATTAAGCAAAGTTTTGTCATGGGTATATTATGCCCTCTCCCCCCCCCCCAGAAAAACTGATAGTTAAATATTCCACTAGAACATCTGTGGCTAATTCACTTCAAATTCTCATGATATTACAAAGGACAGTCAGAGAGTCTTATCACCTTTATGGTAAAGGATTTCCAGATAAAATGAAAAGCTTGTAAATTTTACCTGAAACGTGAGGGATTGATGTCCAGTTTTGCATAAACAGTCTCCCATTCATTTCACCATCACTAGGTTTTTGTTAAGTATGCATCCATGGGGAAAGGATGAAAATGTCTGATTGTTAAAAACCTCTCTGGACACAAACCCACTGTAAACACCACCATAGTCTCAAACACCAGGAAGTTCAAAGGAATATCAAAGATTTCCAAAGAAGTAGATCACTGGAACCTACCACAGCCCTCCAGGCAAAAATCTATAACGCTGCTCCCCTGATTCCTCCATCTCAATTGGAAAAAAAATTATTTTAAAATTATTTCTTATTTGTTACAGAGACTTCATTTGTCTTCCCTTAGCTTCTCTTGTCTTTCCCAGATATCAAAGACCAGCACTGAATTTGTAAGGAAGGGTGGGCCCTTTCAGTTTGGCATCTGTTAATGAAAACTCTCGTGAAAGAGTAGGTGAGCCATGTTTTCTTTTAAGTCCCTAGAATACTGAATCTAAGATACATGTGTAGTAAGCTGATATGTTAAGAAAAGGCCTTGGATTTCCCTTCCATCATTTCCCAAATCTGTGCCTAATTGTCTTAGATGAGGAAAAATTATTCTGAATTACTGGCACTCCAATGTAAGTGAAGAGTGTTCTAAAGGAGTGGAGGACAAGACCTTACATTTTATTGGAGACCAGAAGGAAAAAGAAAGCTGTAGAAGACAGAGTTTCAACAATTGAAAAATCCTTTTCATTTTTTCTTTCTCCTTCCTATTTATCCACTGATGTGGTGGTGATGATGGTGGTGGCGGTAGTAACCTCAGGATCAAAACCACAGCATTTAAATCTAGAGTTAAATCACATTATTCTTAGCCAGCAATGGCGTTTGTAAAAATGATTTCCACACATTATTTTAATATTTACAGTGCAGGTTGTCTCACATGATCAAGACAATAACACTAGGAAATAGATTATTATCCTCATTTTACAACTTAAACTGAGTCAGAAGAAAAAGTAATTTCTGTATCTAGAGATATTCAGATAAGAAGTGGTGATTCAGAATTGGAACCCAGGACTTTTCTCATCTCATAACCAATGTGCATTATACCTTGGCCTTGCAAGTGAAATGAGTTTGAAATGGATCCACCAGGGGAAGCCTTTTTAAGTAAACTAGAGATTCCTAGGAATTCAAATTTAGAAGGAACCTGGAAATCACTTGTACCAAATTCCTCAGATTCCAGGTAAGACAACTGATTCTCAGTAGGGTTAAGTGAATGGTCCACAATCAATTAACAGCCACAAAACCACAGAAACACTATTTTGCTATTCAGATGTCAGATGGGATTGGTCTATCTAATTTATAGAAGCTCCTAACATATCAGAATCAGACCCAGGTATTCTGAATCCTAATTTCCCACTCTTAAATAGAAGAGATACTTTGATAAGCAGAAAAATAGGGAGCCAATTCTAGTCCTTTGGCTTGGTGATGAGGAGCCTTGCACATTTATGCACAGGATCTTGCTTAGGAATTTCAAGAATATTTCTGCCCTTCCTTCCCTCCTTCCTTCTTCCCTCCCTCCCTTTCTTCCTTCTTTCCCTCCTCCCTTTCTCCCTCCCCTCTTCCCTTCCTCCCTCGCTTCCTCCCTCCCTCACTTCCTCCCTTTCTTCCTTCCCTCCACCCTTTCTTCCTTCCCTCCTCCCTTTCTTCCTTCCCTCCACCCTTTCTTCCTTCCCTCCTCCCTTTCTTCCTTCCCTCCACCCTTTCTTCCTTCCCTCCTCCCTTCCTTCCTCCCTCCCTCCCTCCCTCCTTCCTTCCTTCCTTCTTTGTATTTTGTTTCCTTCCCTCTTTCCTTCCTTTCCATTTCCTGAAGGCTTTAACCCTTCCCTCCCATGCTACCTCATGCCCCCAACAACTCAGAAGTCATATCGTCCAGATGTCAGTCCTTTGACAAAATCTATTTTTTTTCTGGGGAGGGGGAGGAGAGAGGGCAATGTTCCCATGATGCAGGAATAGACTCAACCACATAATAGCTTCTCTGGGGAGGCCCTGAGCCTAACTCTCCACAGAAATAGAAATGTCGGCCATCCAGGCGGTAGCAATGCCTCACCCACACAGCAGTTTTTAAAAATTAAGAGCAATTTTACCAAGCTGAAGCAGGGGAAATGGATTCCAACAGTCCATTTCCACAGCTTTTGGCTGCAGAATGAATTCACTCTCTACTAGGAAGAAGCAAACAGAAGAACCAGGTCCCCACATGGCCCTTCTCCCATGCAAATTCCCACCTTCTTGCATAAGAGCCATCAGACAGGTTCTTTAGCCCCAGCAGACTGAGATGGAAAGAATTTATCTTTTAAAAAGATCATATTTTAACCAAAGAGGTTTTTTGGTTTGTTTTGTATTGAGCAATCTTGTTATGGAGGAATATAAGTGTGACTCCTGCTAATTAATAGAAATTTTTTAATCATTGATTATTTCTTAATAGTGAATTACTAATTTGTTATATTTTATAATAAATTTTGTAAAGCATTTTACATTCTGCAAAGTCTCCTACATCCTTTAATGCCTTTGATATAAACAGGACAATAGAATAGGGAGTTTTGCTTTTCTTTTTTCTTTTTCCTCTCTCTTTCTTTCTGCTGTCTGTCTCTTTCCTTCTTTATTTCCACCTTTCTTCTTCTTTATGTTCTAGAAAATTACCAGTTTTCCTAAGAGATGAAGGTACTGGCCTAAAATCAAGGAACCCATACATGTCCGAAGTGCAATATCTCTCCCTGCCTCATGAGGAAGGGAAAGAAGCTGAAGAAGGAGGGGAAATGAGAGGGAGAGAACAAGACATTCAGAGAGACAAACATATATGCAGAAAGAGGAGAAAGACAGAAGGTAGAGAGAAACAGCAACAGAGAGAGGAGAGACTGGCTTTTGTTTCCTCCCATTGAACAGTGGCAAGCAGTTGGCCACAGTGTCAAAGAATGGTCATTGATGGCCTCTCCCAGATATTCCCCCTTCCATCAGAGCAAAGATTGTCTTCCCAAAGGGTCCCAATATATTGGGAAGGATTTTTTTTTAACTTTCTTGAGTCAGAGCTACCATCTAAGAACCAAGGAGATCTTAGGTTATATATTCTGCTTTTAAGCACATGGGTCATAATCTTATACAAAGGATTTTAATTAACAAAGAGAAGAACAAAAGAGACCCTTGAGTAACCAGTCATTCCAAAGATGTGTGTACATTCAAAATGTGGGACCTCTTCTATGGAAGGCTTCCCACTCCCTCATGCTCTATCCTTGCCAACTGTTTACCAATCCTCAGTGGAAGAAAACAAAAGTCAGGAGAACTTGAGGGGAGTGGGAAGCCTTCCACAGAAGAGGTCTCACATTTTGAATATATGTACATCTTAGGAATGATAGGTTACGCATTCAAAGGTCTTGTTTGTTCTCTCTCTGCTAATGAAAATTAGATAAGATTGTGACTTATGTGCTTAAAAAGTAGAGAACTAAGTATGGAATATAACCTGAGGTTTGAAACATATCTAATTTCAAAACCTCAAAAGAGAATGGAAAGGGATAGGAAGGGGAATATACTGTCTAGGAAGGAGGAGGCCAAAAATGGTTCGAGAAAATGACCTCGCACAATCAGTATCTTCAAGTAAATAGTACAAACTGGGAAAAGGAGGGAGTGAGGCTGATACTGGAATCTCATTCTTGTATGAATTAGTTAAGGAGGGAAGAATACACACCCAAATTAGCATATATACATAGCTACAAAAACATAAGTGGAAAATGTTCTTGTGACTGTAATATGATCACATAACCAAAGTATGGCCAAAGATCTTTGACCAATCTCAGACCTAGATTGAGAATCATTTCTTGAGTAGATGTCCTAAAATAAATTGCTATTATTTTCAAGAGGTTAATTCATCCTAGAAGGAGAGGAGAAACCTAAACCTTGGCTGACATGTTGCCATTATATGTATTTTGATGCTATAAGAATGGCAGGTGTCAGACAGAGAAAAGCAAAGAGGCCTGCCAGGGAGCCCTAGAGAGCCTGTGTTTGATGTTCTCCATATGTTAAAAATGGAAAATCCATCTGCTCCAGTACATGAATGCTTGAGGGCACTATATAATCACTTTGGGGGAAGGGCATGTAAGACACATTCAAAATTACATTTTTTTTAGTATGATGTAAAAAAAAAGAATGAGGAGGATTTCAGCTATGTGAAAAGCTAATAAATGAGATTGCAGAGTGGCATTTGGCTGTGCCATGGTCTGGTGGTGTATGAATTGTGTTGGGGATGCTAACTGCTGTGGATGATGGAGGTTTTTTGTTTTGTTTTGTTTTCAAAAACTGACTGTACTAAAGAAAGAAGCAACTTCCCATTTACTCACGAACAATGAAAAAAGTAGCTCAGAAAATCAAAAAGAAAAACAAACTATTAGAAAATAGTTGAGGTGGAAAAGAATGAAAGTCACTCAGAGTCCCCCATGATGGTAATTCATGACTTTGGGACCAGAGGAAAGGGGTAGGTGACCTACTAGGACTATTCCTTGAAGTCTCTATGCTCAGATGCTGTTCTTCCCATTTCTGTTGGTATTGAAAGGGTTGGAGTTCCAGGAACAATAGATCAACTACTAAGGCAGTCTATTTTATAGCTTTGATACTGATGCAGGGGAAAGATTAAGAAAATTGTGAATGTCAGAAAGAATTTGGGTAGAGATGCAAATTGACTCGAGAGGTAAATTGACTTGAAGTAGAGAATTATGATTATAACAGAAACTATTGTAATCTTAAAAGCTACTTGGGTGAAGACCCTCCCCATTGTTGAATGTAAAATTTGTATCCTAATCTCCTTAGGCTTTACCCTCTACCTAATTCCAGGTCCAATGCAGGGGGAAGGGAGTTCACCTTTTGCCCTCTGGATGAGAGGCAAGGCATAAAACCTGGGTTAGACCCTGGTTCAGGGCAGCAGTCTTCTCTGACCATGGCCCAGCCAACACTGCTTGGCTGTCTCTCTCCCTCTCCCTCTCTCCCCCCTCTCCCTCTCTCCCCCCTCTCCTCTCCCTCTCCCTCTCCCTCTCCCTCTCCCTCTCCCTCTCCCTCTCCCTCTCCTCTCCCTCTCCCTCTCCCTCTCCCTCTCCCTCTCCCTCTCCCTCTCCCTCTCCCTCTCCCTCTCCCTCTCCCTCTCCCTCTCCCTCTCCCTCTCCCTCTCCCTCTCTCCCTCTCCCTCTCCCTCTCCCTCTCCCTCTCCCTCTCCCTCTCCCTCTCCCTCTCCCTCTCCCCTCTCCCTCTCCCTCTCCCTCTCCCTCTCCCTCTCCCTCTCCCTCTCCCTCTCCCTCTCCCTCTCCCTCTCCCTCTCCCTCTCCCTCTCCCTCTCCCTCTCCCTCTCCCTCTCCCTCTCCCTCTCCCTCTCCCTCTCCCTCTCCCTCTCCCTCTCCCTCTCCCTCTCCCTCTCCCTCTCCCTCTCCCTCTCCCTCTCCCTCTCCCTCTCCCTCTCCCTCTCCCTCTCCCTCTCCCTCTCCCTCTCCCTCTCCCTCTCCCTCTCCCTCTCCCTCTCCCTCTCCCTCTCCCTCTCCCTCTCCCTCTCCCTCTCCCTCTCCCTCCCATAACCTTCTAAATACATTTTTCTTTTATTTCCCCCTTGCTTTCCCGAGTCTGAATAATGATTCCTCATAGGCAGAATCAAACTCAAGTATCCAGCAGCTACAATATCAGTCTATGAAGGTTGGGTTTTTAATCCACTGAAGAAAAAAAATACAGGATAATACACAGGCAGCAGAAAGAAATAGAAGGGGAAAAATGTTAATATTCCTTGATTCCAATCAAGAAGTAATACGACCATTGGTTATCCCAAAGGAACCAGTTAAGATAAAGAAACAGAAGCATTAAAATCCAAGAAACTGATGCCAGTATAGTTAAGTCCATGCTATCAACATATTGCAACCTCATAGCTATGAACAGAAACATACATTGTAGAAAGTAGTCTGGGCCCTGATTCTTGACTAAGCATACACCAATGACCATTGTGAACTACCACCAGAATAAACACAACCTGTAGGTAAGCAATGACTTTAGAAAATGAAGCTAACATTGAGGGTTTATATACTTTGTATTTGCCATTTCACCAGTAGATGACTCAAGCATACAGAAGTTATATATTTACCCATGGGCAGAGAACAGCTCCAATAGCCTCCAGCACACATAACTCAGGTGACACATACATGGCATAGGCATACATGTATGTATATATGCTCATATAAAAAATAAAGCGTTCAAGACTACACCAGTGATATCAAATGGGGGTTGATGTACCTAAATTTATTCAGTTTATATTTAGGACATACATGATGATTTTTTCAACAACAACATTATTTGATCATAGACTGAGGAATGGGAAGAACCTTAGAAATCATCTAGTTCAGACTTTTCATTTTAAATGTAAGAAATTAAATTGGTCTCAGCCATGGATTTTGAGCTGGTAAGGGATAACATTCTGCCCAGTGAACCACAATTCCTCTAAGACAAGCTGTCTGAAATTACAGGCAAATATAACATTCTGGTTTGATCAGGAGACTGATCAAATGTATGCATAATTTGTTTTATTTTTAGTTTACTGCATAGGGATATAATATATTATATGATCTATGCTAACCATGAACATATTTCATGAAAATATTCAGTATGATATTTGTGTAATCTGCCTAATCCTTGGGGAATTTTCCTTTTTGGACATGGGAGCAGTAGAGCTGCTAACTTAACTCTCATACTCCTTCTAAAGAGCCTTTTTCTGGGTAATGAAAAAATCGGCATCCTCACAGTCTCAGACATATTTTACAGGAGAGTGAAACTTGTAAAATGCTTATATGTTATCCCATTGGAACCTGGAAACTTGTGATAAAAATGCTTTTGTAAATTTAATTTTACAGATAAGGAAACTAAGATTCTGAGCACTTAAGATCTTTTCCCAGTGTACCCCAAACATTAAGTTTGAGAATTGAAACCTAGGGTCTCTGGACTTCCAGTGGAGGACTGAATTAATAATACCGTATTGCCCCCAGAAAGGGTTCTAACTACCCACTGTAACTGTTTTCTTTAGATAAAAGTAGCCCATCCTCCCCTAGCCCAATTTTTTAAAAGGCTGGAATTTTGGCAAATTTATAGGTTGAGGTCTGTTTATATCATTTCCTAAAATCATCCCTTAAAATCTGATTCTTCTCTTAATATTGGTAGATGATAAGTTAGCAATAATACTATTATCTTTAAGAATGCACAAAAATTATGTTCTAATATAACATAAAATTCTCAAGTCAATTGTTGTTTTGTTTTTCTCCTCTAGGGGGGACAAAACCATTGCTTTAAAGCATTTTTAGAAAGATCATTAATTTAGTCAGATAAGGAAACATTAATTAGGTTCATTATGGAA
The DNA here is from genome assembly GCF_037893015.1 of Macrotis lagotis. Taxonomy (NCBI): domain Eukaryota; kingdom Metazoa; phylum Chordata; class Mammalia; order Peramelemorphia; family Peramelidae; genus Macrotis; species Macrotis lagotis. The sequence continues at coordinate 5,295,236 of NC_133663.1, read as the reverse complement.
AACAGTTTTGGCTACTGTCAATGACAAATTTTCTGTGACTGATTTTTTTTTTTTAAGTTGAAAGTTTGGAGGGTAACTACAGATATACAACCAGGTGTTATCTATATGATAGTGATATAAAGTCAGAACAGGTCACTGAGATTTCAAATAACTAATCCCATGTTATATTTTCCTTTCTCTTCCTTATTTCTACCTGTTCTTTTCCTTCCCCATCTCCTTCCTTTCTTCTTTTCTATTACAGGTTTATAATATCTGAATATATGTTCCTTCAAACTCCATAATCAACTTTTCTTCAACCTCTTTAGGTCCCATGATCTTCATCTTAGCCACCTATAGTAAAGGAAACATCCACACCTACAGCTTTAGTGCTTCCCTATTTAGAAACTTTGACAAAACCTAGCCACAACTTCTTATCATGAGAGCTCTCTCTATGATTCATCTCCCATTGCCCCCGTTTTGCCCCTTTCCTTAAGGCCTTATTTTGCTTCTACTTCTCAGATTTTCTGGGTTTATTACTCCTACAGATTTCCCTTTCCTCCCTTTTGAATCTTAACCCAATGAACATTTCCACTCTACTCTGATCTTTGCCACCATCGCAACTTCACCTTGCGTTGTCTGCTTTCTAAACTTGAGTTCTGTTTTATTCACGTTTTTGGTACCTAGCAATCATGCTGATAAGCAGTACCCAAAACTCTTATGACCTTCAACTATGCTTATTTCACTGCAGCAATGTAATCCTTTCTTATTGATTCCCTTTCTCACATCCCATAGAAATTAATCCAAATCCTCTAGATTTTTGTGATAAGACTCTCCCATTTCATCTCCTACCTCTCAGACCACTTCTCTGTCTTCTCTGTTGGATCATTATTTTCTTAATGAATATTTGTTTGATTGACCAAAACTATTTTGCTTCTTTTCCATTTAAAAAGATTCCTCTTGCCAGGTCCACTTTTCATTGCTGGTGGTCATGCGGACTGGTTTTATCAGAGGAACTAAGGTTGACTGACTATGCAGAGTATTTCATATATATATATATATTAGGCCCTTAAAAATGTCCACTGTTCCTAAATACTGATTCATTTAGACCTAAGGAAAAATGACTTTAAAGGACCTAGAAAGAGTATAGGGATAATTCTGAGCTTATTATTGGGCATTATAATAACTATCCCCCATACAAAATAGAGGATGTAAGGAAATGAGAAAAAAACAATTATGTATTTGGAGGTAGAGGGCTTGATTTCAAATTCTGGTCTCTCCATGGCCTTGGCGGAGACATTTGATGTCTTTGGATCTCATTTCTTCAGATAAGATGAGTGCTTAAACCAGATGACCAAAAGCATCTCTTCCATTTCCTGAATTCTGAGAAGTGAAAGTCTGTAAGATACAGAAGAAGAAATCCAGTATCTATCATTAGAAGACTTATTTGTGTCATGTCTATTCTTTTGCTACTTGTATTCTTTTTCCTAACTGATGGGGTTTCCTCATCTGTAAAGTGAAGGAACTCATAAAGAATGGATTAAAATCAGTAAGAATTGAAGTCTTCTTCATCAGCTAAATGACCTATGACTTAACTAAGCAATCCTCAAAGAAAGTGATCCAGGTACTTCAGTGATCCAAATCACTAATACTTAGAGAAATACAAGTTAAGCCAACTCTAAACTTCTACCTCCCACCCATTAGATTGAAAATAGGACTTCAAGAAAAAAACATCAGGAATGTTGCTAGCATGATGTAAAAAGTAGGTACATTTCTGCACTAGTGGTGGACCTATGACTAGCATTTCTTAGAAACCAATTTTGTCCCATAACCCAAAAGTCACTAAAAATGTAAATATATAGTACAACTGATTCTAGGTCAACCCCACAATAGAAAGCAAAGAATGGAGAACGAGGTCTCCATGTACAAAAATATTTAGAGTGAAAATGTTGTAAGAAAAACTGAAAACTAAGGAAGAAGTTATCAGTTGGGGAATGGATAAACAAATTAGGGCATGTGAATCTAATGGGATGCTATTGTGCTTTATGAAAAGATTATTTCAAAGAAATTTTTGAAGACTTGTATGAACTGATGTAGCATGAAGTGACAAGATTCAGAGAAATAATTTATTCAGTACTGTCAAAGAATTTGGCAGGACTACCATCTGATTATAATGTAATCTTGTGCTGACCATCAGAACTCAGCACAGGGATTGGGATCACTTAATATGTACTGATGGATGGCAATGACCATTTAAGGCTCCAGAGGACTGATGGTGCTCACCTCACTAAAGAAGGGTGATACATAGAAGGTTCTGTATATAAAATACTATTTAATTTAGCAAGGTAAATGCATTGATTTACTTTGCTTGACTCTTCTTATTTGTTGTAAATTTTGTATTTTTTCCTTTTTTAAAAATGTTTTGAGGCAATGGCATTTGGGAATGAGGTGAAGATGGTGATTATATCACCAACCACAAAATTAAGCAAAGCAATAAGAAAGTCATTGAAGCATTTTAAAAATCTGAACAGGAGAGAACAGAAGGAAATTCAGTAGGAAACAGAAAAGTTAGCAGTGTTGAAAGTAGTATATGGAATTAATTACATAATTTAAATAAAGTAAGCCATATGTAATAGAAAGCCACATTTTCCACATAAAATTCTATTTTTTTCTTCTACTTTTTATGTGGAAATATTCTTTCTTGATTTTGAAGGTTTTTTCATTTTTATTCATGCATTCATTCAATTATTTATTGATTGATTTATAACACTCATTTAAAAAAGGTTACAACAAATTCTTTTACACTTTCCCATCTCTCTCTCACCCACTGAGAAAGCAAATAATATAAGAGTTATATATGAATTCATGCAAAAGGTTACATATTATACATGTTAATAAAAGACAGAAATATAAATAAAATGAAAGAGATAATCTTCAATATGCACTCAGGCTTCCACAATTCTCTCTCAGGAAGTAGAGAAAATTTTTCATTAAAGGTCCTTTGGAACTGTCTTGGATCATTGCCTTGATCAAAGGAGCCAAATCCTTCATAGCTGATCATCATTACAATATTGTTTTTTACCGTGTATAATGCTCTCCTGGTTTTACTCATTTCACTTTGTATCATTTCAAAATAGACTTCCCAGGTTTTATTTTCTGAAATCATCCCCACCTTTGTTGTTTCTCCTATCACAATTGTATTCCATTATAATCATACATTACTTTGTTCAGCCATTCCTCAATTAAGGGTCATCTCCTTGATTTCCAAATGTTAGCCAAAAATAAAATAAAATACTAATCAAAAACAAAAAATGCTGTAAGTATATTTGTGCAAATAAACTTTTCCCTTTTCTTTCATCTCTTTGGGATACAGTAATAGTTCCAAATTGTACTCCATGATGGTTGAACCAATTCATAACTTCACAAGTAACAGCATTAGTGTCTCAAATTTTCCATATCTCCTCCAGTGTTTTCCTTTTTCTGTCATGTTAGCTACTCTGATGGGCTGAGATGGTATCTCAGAGTTGTTTTGATTTGTATATCTCTAATCAATAGTGATTTAGAGCATTTTAATGTGATTGTTGGTAGCTTTAATTTCTTGTTCTGAAAATTGTCTATTCCTAACCATTAAGCATTTATTAATTGAGGAATGGTTATTTTTCATAAATTTGACTCAATTTCCTATATATATTTGAGAAATGAAGTTTTTATTAGAGAAAATTGATAAAAAAAATCAACCCCCCAATTTCCTGATTTCTTTTAATTTTGGTTGCCTGGTTTTTATTTATTCAAAACTTTTTAATTTAAGAAATTCAAAATTTTCCATTTTGTTTTCTCTGATCCTCCATATTTCTTATGTGGCCACACACTTCTTTCTTTTCCCTGGATTTTGCAGGGTAAAATTCTCCATGTTCCCCTAATTTGCATGTTATAGTTTTATGTAAATCAAGATCCCACTTCATCCGTTTCTGAATTTATGATGTGAAATGTTCTTTGATGGATGTTCTTTAAATTCAGAATTTTAAAATAAAATAAAATGATAATATTGCTTAAGGGGCTTGTCCAGTGTCACATAGGCATTGAGAAGCAGAATCAGGAGCTGCCAATGAATCTTCATCTCATTGTTAAAGGTGCTATGTCAAGGTTAAGACCTGTCAAGGTTATCTGTGTGTTTCCATCTATCACTAACATTCAATGAAACCTCAGTTTCTTGTCTGAAATTGAGGAAATAGTCAATGCCTAGCCCATTGTGCAGTTCAAACCAAAGATTGAATGTGAAAATAGTTTAAAAATTTTTTTAATATTCTGTAAGGTAAGCTGGTAAAGAACATTATTTTATGCTTTTATTTTAATGAGCTACCATAGTTATGCCATACTATAATGGAATACTGTGTCATACTACTATTATGGAAACACAATGAACGTGTCATACTATTATAGAATCATAATGTATCATACTATTATGGAAACACACATAATGAATTTGTGATTTTTATCAGAAATGACAGCTCCAAACATCAGAACTGTTTCCTCCAAAAGCAGATCCAAACTTTCTAGTAGGTCAAAGTATCATCAATATAGTATATAAAGGGAATTTAGAAGACAAATATTCCAATCCCCTCCCTTTATAGATTAGGAAGTCAAGGATCATTGAGTTAGTGTTAGAAGGAACTTCAGAGGACATTTGCTCAAGCCTCTAATTTTATAGATATGAAACCCAAGGAGACTGACATGCCCACGGTCACATAGATTTAAAGCATCCAATCCGAACCACAGACTCTGACTCCAAATCTTGGGTTATTCCCATTTCTACTCTGCCTCCTTCATTTTAGGGAGTTTCCTTAGGCATGAAGAACTGAACTGACTTGTCAAATTTAATATCAAGGCAAGATATAAAACTAAGCCATCCTCCTTCTGATTTTGACGCTATGTTCCCATGGTATCCCTAAATCTGTAGCTCTTGTGTTTGTTGAATATAATACAATTTTTTCATTCATTTGTTCTTAAAATTTTGTAAAGGATAGAATTACACAAATGGAATCCCATTTCCCAATTGATTTATATTAGCATCTTATAAATGAATTTGTTTTTCTTGATCCCACTTATTCACAAAGAATTTCCTTGGTGCCTACTATGTATGCCCCCTTTGTCATGTGCTAGAATAGACCCAGAGTAAATCTGCCAGTTCATATTCCTAAGCAGCTTTAAGTAAAATTAGGAAAAAAAGAAATTCATACATGAATAACTATAATCTCAAGTGACATTCCAGGGGAAAAGCATGGGGAAAAGTACTTAGGGACTTCAGATAGGGTCACATTTTCAAATGCAAGAATGTTTTTGTCAAAGAGAGTTTGATATATCTCTATATCTCTCCTTATATTTGGTATCTCAGCCTTCATGCAGTAGTGAAAAAGCTGAGGAAATGACTGCACAATTCGGCCCATGGTTAGAGGAATTGACACTGCCAGGGCAAGGAATCCATTGGAGTGGGCCCTACTATATTCCTACTACATTGGAGTGGGAAGCATATTAATGGAAGACTGAGAGACAGAGAAAGAGAGAGAGACAGAGAGAGAAGAGAGTTATTTAGTACTTCCCTTATGCTGAAGATACAAATGACAAAGGCAAGGAAAAAGGCCAACACCTACCCTCTAATGGAGCTTACATTCTAAAGAAAGAAGACCACAACTAAAGGGGGTGACAGAATAACTAAACAGAGACAATGGTAGAAAAGTGGGAATGCAGTCAACACAGCTTGACCTCTTTCAAGTCTGAGCTCCAACCAGAAAAGAACTCCAGTGGGTGATTGCATCTCCCAGTTGAGAATTCAGGGATTCAGAGACACTTGGGAATCCAATCTTATTTTTGAGGCTGTCCTATGATGTGTAATCATTTTACTTTTCTATCTCTGTTAATGATTTTCAAATTGGGGAAAAATCATAACACTAGGGTTCATAGGTGGCACATAGGATTAGAGATGGATAAGCCCTTAGATATCATCCAGTCTAACCACTTCACTTTACAAATGAGGAAACAAGCCAGATAGGTAATTTGATCATGCTTGTCATAAGACTTCAAAGAAATACTGGGTATGAAGCACATGACAACCTTTGGAAGTGCTAGAGATATGTTATTGGGGTTGCTAGTACCTTACAGAACTAAAAAAAATGAAATTCCAGCTCAGAGCTTCTGCCTTCAGGTACAATTTCTTTGAAAGGGAAGACCATTGCAGAAATAATATCTTGGAAGTTTTCATGGACATCTTCTTTCCTCTTGACCCTCGATCTCTTGGGGGCAGAGATCCACTAGAGATACCAAAATCAGTGAAAAGATTAGAACCAAAGTTGAGCAGAAGGAGCCATGTGGGATAAGGGCAGAATTACTTCTCTGAACCATGGGCCATGAGACAGGTGGGGGAGTTCAGTGACACAATATTTTCCCTTTGCATCTGCTCAAGTGGAGTCCCACATCCTGGGTAGAGGAATAAAGAGGTTTCCTGCCCTGAAAAGCTGGGGATCTATGAGTGGCCAGAACCCCTTCTGAATACCCTAGGAGGAATGCCTTTCCCTGGAGTGGTTTATTCCAGGCAGCCACCTACGCTTCCATGAATATTTTAAATGTGTCCCTAGTTCTTCTGGACTTTGGCATGTCTTACTTCAGCACATAAAAAAAATGAATAATGCAGGAAAGCTTCTATTTCACTCACTGCTTCATGGCCTTCCTGGCTTCTTGCCCACTTATGTAGGAAGGGTTCTATTGGATCCATTTCTGGCATGAGTAGAAGGGGCTTTATTGTCTGCATTGTTCAGCAGCTTCTTAGGATTGTATAATGAGGCTTTATTAGTTTGTCCTCAAAAAATCCCAGAGTTTTTTTCTGGTTTTATTGATGATTCTAAGTTATGTGTAATCATTTTATTTTTCCCGTCTCTTAATTGGATGCAAATTGAGGAAAATAATAATGCCCATAGGAGCTATCTATGTATTGGTAATGGCATGAGTTTTGAGTTGAAAAAGCCCTTAAATATCATCTATTCTAACCCCTTCCTTCTTCAGGGAAATAATAGAAGTCAGAGAATTAATATGACCAAGGTTATCATGAGGCTCCATTGAAATAATGTATAGAGAGATGGAGAGAGAGTCCTAGTTTTAGTCAGAGACCTGGTTCAAACCCCGTTTTGCCATTTATCGCTGGTATAACATACACCAAGAACCTTGCTCCTTCTGGGCCTCAGTTGAATCATCTAAAAATGAGAGCACTCTATTTGATGATGTTGAAGATCTTTCGAGAAAATCTCTTTGAAATCTGTATTGTAGCTCAGCTTCTTAGCAAGTTGGGATTGATTCAAAGGAAGGATCACTGGCTCTGCCATGAAAGGCCCCAAGCTCCACTCCCATCTCTGAGACTTTTTTACCTCTGGCATCTTGAGGAAGTCATTGAAAATCTCATATGATTTCAACAGGTAGGATAGGTATTGACTAACCTGTCCTAGCTAATATATTAAAATATACAAGAATTGTGTAAAATGTACCAGGACATAAGCTGCTAGAGCGGATGCATGATGACTTACAACAAATTCAAGCAAGTCAGGACACCATGAAGCACAGAATATCAGACCCATAACCACCACAAGATGCATAGTATGCTTCCATAGTCTTCTACTAATGATAATTCAATTGGATTCAATAAAAGTATATCAAGAAATTGCTCTCTGCCAGGCCTGTATTCTGTGCTATGAATACAAGTAAGAAAAAGAAAAGACAGTCCCTGCCCTCAAGGAGTTTGCAATCAAATGGAGGAAGAAATCACAAAAAGAAGTTGGTGAGAGATGGGGAGGAAAACTAGAGGAGAATCTTTTTTCCCAGAGTTCAAGTAAACCAAAGCTGCAGATGGAAATAGGAGAGGGAGCTGGAAAGTTCTGGAAGCAGTTAAATGATCCACTCTTCAGTGTGGCTATCAGAGGGGAGAAGTTAAAGGAGTGAGGAAATTGTGGAGTTATCTGGGGCTGAGGTAGAAGAGCTGATCCTGGAGGGGCATTTTAGATCAATCAACACCACTGAGGGACAGTGGGAAGAAATTTGGAAAATAGTCAATAAACATTTATTAAGTTTCTACATTATACCTAGCTACTCTTCTAAGAAAGAAACTGATAAGGTTAATGTGGAGAAAGTGAGTGAACTGATCTTATAGTCAAATTGACTGACAACAGATGTACAACCTCATTGATGATCTGGAGCCTCTGAAATGTGGAGATATTAAAAAAAGACCTTTAGCCAGAGCCATTCTCAGATGAAATCCATTTAAGAAAGCAGACAGTGGTACCTGGAAGTCCTGGCATCTAAAAAGAAAAAAAGGTTCTAAAAAGAGGTCTAGCCAAGTTGTAATAACCCAGGAGGGAGCAATTGAGAGAAATGATTATTTTTCTCTTATGCTAATAACCAAATATTGAATTAGAACTAAAGTTTTCCCCCTTTCTATTTCCTCATTTAGGAATCAGTCCCTGTAGGTCATCTAGCAAGCCTTTGAAGACTAGAACTGATGATGAGATGAAAAGAGTTGGGCAAGTCTTTCCCACCTGGGAAAGTTTAGATCTGATCAAAAAGTAAAGAGACTTTACTGTAGATAAATTTGGGCTCATTCTGTTCTAGTTAGACAGGTCTGAGAGCAGGTGGTCCCTGTCTTTGTCTAGATTGTCTTAGGTGGGGGGTGATCTGGGAAGAGATTATTCTCTGTGTCCAAGCTGGGAGATCAAAGTCACATTCCCAGTCCCTCACTGGAATAGGTCCACCATTCATAATATTCACTATAATTGTTAACCAGAATTGATTTTCACCTGTTGGGAACACCAACTCTTTCAAGAGTAAATAATCATCAAGACACCACCATAATACATCTTTGGTTTATGAGAGAAGGCCATATGACTGTTCTCTTTTGATTTACCATTCATAATTAATAAAATGATTAATTGCCCAGAAATTATGTCTCTTTAGCTTTTGATAATCACAGAACTTACTCTCCAGAGAGTTCCATGAAGCAGATGTAGCTTGCATCTCAAGAGGACTATTAGGCAAGGCCTTGTTATAGCAGTTGCTGAGACTGGGAGGCAAAGGGCAAGTTATCACCTCTCAGTCCCCCAAAACCTTGATATTCTGAAGCACTTGTGATCCAGTGCTCACCTCCCTCTCTCCTCAAGTTTTTGGTAAACCCCTTTAGGGGAATTTAAAGAAGGACCAAACTAAACATTTCACTGCTTCAGAACGTTGAATGGATGGCAATCTTCACTGTTGGGGAGATTGTCCAAACTGATGAGAAGGTCCTTTACAAATACAGATCCCATATAGCAGATGCTAGGAGCTGGGCAACTTAAAGAATTCATTCTGTCCAGGAATTGAGGACAAGAAGAGTTCAATATAGGAAGGAATCTTAGGAGTAGCTGGAAGACTGAATCTCCCAACCCAAATGGCCAGAATCTTGCCTCTGCAGATGCAGGGCCCTGGATTCTATTTGAACCCTAAAGTTTCTGATATCATGAAATGATTCTTTAGGGAGATGAGTTTTGTCCTAGGCTTGCTAGCACTGATGAATGGAGATAAACAAAGCTGGTATCTGAAAGGCCAGGTTAGAGTTTGTACCTTGATTGATGAGATTCCCACCTGTGAGGTGGCTATATGTCATGATATCTTTATAGAGTAGGGAATAACCTATGGATAGTTCTAGGGAGCACATTACAAAACTTTTTTTTAACAAAAATTGCCCCCACTCATTGCTTGAGGATTCTTACTTAAACACCTTCTTTCTCATAAAGAACATTCAGCCCAGAATCCTCAAGGTCCAAATAATGCAACCAGGAGGCTCTAGCCAAGGAAAGTGACCAGACCAAGATCCCAGAGCTAATTAAGAGCCAAGCTGGACCTGGGCCAAAGACTTGGACTCTGAAATGAGAGTTTCCAGTTCCAGTCTCTCTGCCTTATCTGATGAACTTGCACCATTTGTCTTAATAATTTCCCTCTGGGGGTGGCTAGGTGGCGCAGTGGATAAAGCACCAGCCCTGTAGTCAGGAGTACCTGGGTTCAAATCCAGTCTCAGACAATAATTACTTAGCTGTGTGGCCTTGGGCAAGCCACGTAACCCCATTTGCCTTGCAAAAACCTAAAAAAAATAATTTCCCTCTGTTATGAACGAAATGTAACCCTGAGATTTATAAATCTCAACCATTTTTAACCTAGTGGTAATTAATTTGAAAAGATTGAGGTGGTAAAGGGTGTACAGTAAGAAAACAAACATTTTTTCTTATTTTGGGTCAGACAAAAAGCTAGAGGTACAAAGGATGAAACAAAACTACCCTCCCTGCCCTGAAGGAGAAAAATCTCTGTATTAGATCAATGCGGCATACTTGGAAGTTAGGATTCTGCTTGGCAGAAATGAGATTTGGGGCACTTTAAGACATATTTCAAAGCCAAAGTTTCTGTCTGTTGTAGGTGATTTTTAGGAGTAATGAAGAAATGTTGCCAAGAGGCAGGTATAGGTTAGATGCTGGGAGAAAGGAAATCTCAATCCTTGAGGTGTGCCAAGGAGCAATGGTTCTAGGGATTGGTTTCTGTTCAATGGCAAGGAGAGAGGGCATCCATATTTCCACTCTGCCTCTTTGGAAAATTGAGGCTAGCCCTGAGAAGTTAAGCAAACCCTTCACTTGACCATGACAATGAGTAGAGTTAGACTAATCCCCCTGCATCAGAGCAGTTATGGGCCTCCCAAGGGCCTTCTACAGGCTTTCTAGGGACCTTCAAGGTCCTGCTATGGGCCTCCTGTGAGCCTCAGATTAACTCAGAAGGCCTATATTGGGAAATGCAGCAGTTTGAAAAGTGCAAGGCTCCTTTGAAAATGTCCTATTAGAAACAATTAAGAGGCTATTAGCTTTTGCATGGAACAATAAAGTGGTGATTAATCTTTGTGCTTAAGAAGTGACAGCTGGGATTGGAATATGTGCAAGCCTGGCAATTGTTATAGGAGAGAGAGAGAGAGAGAGAGAGAGAGAGAGAGAGAGAGAGAGAGAGAGAGAGAAGAGCGAAGAGCTTTTCCTCCTCCAAGTACAGAATTGTGCAAAGATTCCAACTCAGATCACACCACCAAAATGAAGAATCCTAGAAGGCTATGCAGAGAAGAAATCATCTTGATCAACCTCTTCCTTTGATATGAGAGGAAACTGAGATACAGAGAAGTTGAGTCAGTGATATATACCATCAAAAGAAACCTAAGAGATTGAATTATTGAGTTGTGTCCATTGGTGCAATGGATTGTAGAAGACCTGAAACCAGGGAGAGCATTTGCAGTTATGAGCAGTTCAATACTTTGAAAGACTGAGTCCATAACTTAGTCATATCTGGCAACACCAGAAATAGTCTTGATTAGATTCCACATCCCTGATCTTTAAGTTCTGCTGAGCGTAGCTTTCCCATTTTGGCAGCTGATTCTACCAGAATCAAAGGGTGTCCACACAAAGCTCAACACTAGCACTTAGTAAATTCTCAGCTCCCAATTTTAAAATCAGGAGACTGTACCAATTTGATTCTTCAGGCAAAGGCAAAGGGAAGTCAATGACCCTCTTCACAGAAGGTCACAGGTGATCACTGGCTATACAGCCTTCTCCATGACCAAATCATTCTTCATTGTCAAAAATGAATTTCCCAACTCTGGATCTTGTGGGATCAAGTTTCTGATGATCTTCCTGGAGATGAGTGCTATTGGGTTCTTTCTGAACTTGATTAGTCTCTGTCCTCTGCATGCACCTTCCTGGTGGTGACCACATGAACCAGACTGAGACTCAGGGTCCAAACGTGAAGAAATGACTAAGTACTAAGTCCATCACCCTTTCTTCCTTGTTCTTCCTTGTCTTGGCATTCTTGCTTCATGTGGATTAATCAATTTACTATGTAGGATTGGCGGGAGATTGCACTCCTAGATGCATCTCACTAGCAGATACATACTATGGGAGGCTGATAACTCTTGTACTGACTTCATTTTCCAGGAGTAGGCCCTTTGAGATAGGAATGGTTATTAAACTTAGGTTTGGGGGCAATTAGGTTACATGGAGCAGCTAAATGACACATGATGGATAGAGCACTGGCCTTGGAGTCAAGAGGATCTGAGTTCAAATCCAACCTCAGACACTGAACACTTACTTGGCTATATGACCTTGGGCAAGTCAGTTAACCCCATTACCTTGCAAACTCCCTCCAAATAAATAAAACTAGATTTTACAATAATATTTTTAAATACTTCTAAAGCACCAATTCTAGAAAATCCAGCCCATTTCTTGAATAGGACAGATACTCTGACTCCTTTAGAATTTCTGAAAAAAAAACCTGGAAGGAATAGCTCATTATGCTAATATGCCCCTCCCACCCAGACCCAGACAAAAGTTGTTAAGAAGACAGAACTTGAAGTTCAATTATTCACATAGCACCCCAGACATCCTCCTCCTTCCTGGCCTAGGAGCCCACATGCCTCTTCCCTAACTTGCTGTCAGGGACAGAGCTATTTGCCTATTTCAAGCCTATTTATGAATCCACTTTGATTCCTCATTATAGCATACTGGCATTCTTGGCTTTTGGAGGCCTGGCAGGTTCCACTGTGCTAAAAGGGTTTCAAGTATATAACCATAGCAATAGACCGAGACTTTGAGAAACCATAAACCAATCTAACAAGGCATATGTGTTGGATTTTTTGGCCAGGGAAACACACACACAACCAAGACCCACAAATGCCTCTTGGTCCGCTTCTTGGCTTCGGTAGTGATGGTGATGGAGGAAACTGAAAGAAGGCTAAGAATCACATAATTTTTAGACAGTCTATAAACTTTAATTTGACTCTAGGTACTCTAAAAGTAAGATCATTGCCATCCAACTGACAAAGAGAGTAGCTGAATCCAATTAGCCTTGACATTTGCTACAGACAAAATGAGTAAAAGGAAGGAAGTTGAACCTAAGCAAAAGGATGGTGTCTAAGCCCTGAAGAGACAAGGAAAAGATTTCATGGAATGGCTTTACCCCATGTCTGAAGATAGCATGATATACCACATCAGGGGATATTCAGTGGGACATCACTTACATAGAGCTAACAATTGCAAAAATTTACACATGAACGGCCACATAAAGAATAGCCATTTAGCTACCAATCCGAGTTGGATGGGATGCTGGAGAACTTCTATGAAGAATCCTTAAGCATTGGCACATTAAACAATCAGACACTGGAAGTCGTGGTGTCTTCAGTGAGATAGATAGCAGAAAATGAGAGAAATAGAGACAGGTGTGGTTTAAGAAAGAAAAAGTGAGAAAGTAGAGAGTACACATCTATATCATTAATACTTTTTTCAAGAAAAGAGTAGTATGAGAAACAGATAACACAAACACAAACAATGCAATTTTAGCAGCTAAGGAAAAAACTTATTTTTTTTGCAAGGCAAATGGGGTTAGGTGGCTTGCCCAAGGCCACATAAGCTAGGTAATTATTAAGTTTCTGAGGCTGGATTTGAACTCAGGTACTCCTGACTCCAGGGCTGGTACTCTATTCACTGTGCCACCTAGCCACCCCTGAAAAAACTTATTTTTGATGAGGGGAATTACCTCTGAGTCAGCATCTGACTTGGAGATAAGATAGGGATTAGTAAATAAAATAATGATTAAAAAAAGACAAGAAAAATGTTGCTAAAAACAGACCACAAGCAGTTGAATAAAATCTTAGCACTGAACTACTTAAAAAAGTCATTAGAAATAAATGGGAAATGGTCCACAGAAATGACACTCAAACTGAATATAATGATTTAATCCAAAAGTTTAACCACAATAAATTAAAACAGCAAAAGAGACCAGAAAATGACTTCATTAGTAACTATCTGGCTTCTATGCCAAAAGGAGAAAGATGGTTGTCCAAAACAGCATCAAGTCATAATAAAAACTCTTCTTCAAACCTTATGAAAAAGCATGATGGGCAAGTCTTACCAGGAGCAAAACAAGAAGAAAAATAGCAAAGGGCAATGCCAATTCAAAGAAAGCTTGGCAGGGTGTGTCATTAAAGAAAGTCATTTCAATGTCATTTAAGGATGAAATTTCAAAGGGAATAACAAACAGAAGATAGAAACTGTTTGCCAAAAAAATACCTCAAGGGAAATGGAATCACCACCTGACCCTCTTAGATGGATTATAAAGAATAGAAAAATAGAATTAAGGAGAATAAAGAGGAGGAGAGCAGCTGCATTAAATCATGGGGTATAAAGAAGTAAGTGGTGCTAGATAATGATGGGCATACTAAATGGTAGGAACACAAAATAACAAAAAGAGAAGATACCAAAGACATGGGGCGCAAGGGTAGGAAACAAATGCTTCAAATATCATGAATAAAAACAAATAAAAGGATATTAGTAGTTTAATGATAATTCTTATAATTCTTCAATATTTTAAAATGCACACATATTACATATATATATATTTGTATATGTGAAATTTTAATGAACTTACCTAGACCCAATTTGATGGCATAACAATGAGGATACAGGTAGGAAAAAAGAGACCTTTGTAATATTCAAAAACATTTTTACAATTCCTTCTCCCCAACTATATTTTGCTGGAACTTAGATCATTTTATAAAATTTTTAAACTATTTTTATATCTGGAAAAATTACATATTTAAATAGGGTTCTATGTTGTGCAAATAATTTTATAAATATTATCTCATTTTATCCCCACAACAACCCTGAAAGAATGGCATCATTATTAACCTAATTAACCTCATAAGGAGGTCAATTTTATTTATTTAAGGCAAAGAGGTTTTGAGTGACTTGCCCAAGGTCACACAGCTAAGCAATTATTAAGTATCTGAGTCTAGATTTGAACTCAGGTCCTTCTGACTCCAGGGTCGATGCTCTATTCACTGCACCACCTAGCTACCCCAATCCAACCTTTCTAGAGGGCAAATTGGAATTATACACAAAGAGCAATAAAACCATTCATATCCTTTAATCCAACAATTCCACTACTAGGTCTGTATCCCAAAGAGATCACAGAAAAGTTTAAAAAGTCTATGTTTATAAAAATATTTATAGGAGTTCTTTTTTTTGCAAAGAATTGGAAATTGAGGGAATATCTATCAATCGAGGAATGACTGAACAAATTGGAGTATATGAATGTGAGGGAGTCCTATGGTTCTGTAATAAATCATGAGGGGTGGGACTTCAGAAAAGCCTGGAAAGACATATATGAACTCATACTGAGTGAAGTGAGCAGAACCAGAGGAACATAGTACACACTAAACAGGAACATTGTATGATGATCAATTCTGATGGACTCAGCAGTACACTAATGAAAGACGATTATTTTTTTTAAATCAAAGACAATTCTACAGGACTTGTGATGGAAAATGCTATCTATATCCCATAGAAGGAACTATGGAATCTGAATGCAGACCAAAGCTTGCTATTTTTAATTTTTAAACTTTGTTTGATGTATCATAGTTTTCCCCCACTCAGGGTTTGCCCTTTTTATTTAATTCTTCTTTCACAACATAATTAATATGGATTTATGTTTAACATAATTATACACCTATAACCTCCATTAGATTGTTTTCTGTCAGGGGAGGGGGGGGAAAGAAGGAAGGGAGGGAGAAAATGGGAAATTCAAAACTTTACAAGAAAAATGATTGTAAACAAACTGAGTTTGTAAAGTTTTGAATTTCCCATTTTCTCCCTCCCTTCCTTCTTTCCCCCCCCTCCCCTGACAGAAAACAATCTAATGGAGGTTATAGATGTGCTTACTCACTTTGCATGTAATTGGAAAAATAAATAAAATATTAAAAATAAAAGAAGAAAATCTTCGTGTCTGTCCTCTATTCATCACCTTCACCATTTGTTCTCCATCACTATTCCTGGTTACTTCTAAGCACAGCCTGGGTACTACCTTCTCTATGACATCTTTCTGGCACAGACCCAGGTTCTTACCAACATCTCCCTCTTGAAATGACTTTGTATTTAACTTGTTCTTGTTTGCTTCATGCCTGTTGCATCTTCAAGTAGTTTATACTTTCCTCCAGGGCAGAAAAGAACTCTCATTTGGTTCTTTGTAATAGTTACATCTGGCCCAGTGATGGCCAAATCATTGTAGCTATTTTAGAAATGTTTATTGAGTTGAATTCCACTGAATTTCTTTATTTCAAAATGACATGTTCACAGATACAGGTTTTCCCTTATCTGAAATATAATGTGAAAATGAATCAGAATGTTTGTAAAAGTGCTTAGTTAAAGAAAAAAAAAACATGATAAGATGGCCCTGTGCCTGAAAACAAAGGGCTTTTATTTTTAGCAATTGGTTTAGAGTTGAAGAGAGCAAGATTGCTTTGTCCACCCCCAACCGAACCAATTACTTTTACATCAATAGTTTGTGCACGTGCCTAGAGATCAACACAAAAGGAAGGCTCTATGAAACTCTAATTTGTTAAAAATAGTCCCTGCTGAACAGAAGTGGAGATGCATAGAGTTATTCAATTGAGATTCCACTTTCAGAGCAATACGTATAGGACTCCCTTCCCTTGCCCTTGAGATATGGGCACATCTGGAGTCCATGTGGCAGCTTTCTAACATATGCATACAAAAGGAAAATAAGAAATTGCTGCAGGAAAGGTAAAAAAATAGTCTTCCCTCCTTGGGAAGCCTGGGGAGAGCGATGGTGGGGGAACAAGGATCTGGCCTAATCCATTTACAGTGAAAAGTATTAAAATTCGGCCATTTCCTCTACCTCCTTATGTCTGTAACTAGAAATGAATATTGTCTGACCAATGCAGACATTAGATAAAGAGATCCAAGGCCTTTATGTCCTGCACGCCTACTAGACAGCAGTCCCTGCATATAGGAACCATGATGTGCTATAGCCTAGGCACATGGAAAGGCAGGTCAGTATTTTGGGTCATAGGAGCACAGTTGCCCCTAAGGGACCTCAGGGACAAATTAGTCCAATGCCACATTTTATACATGAAGAACTGAAGCCTGGGAAGGATACTTGAATTCCGCTACATCAAAGTCTAAGGCAGAATTCAAGCTCATTGTCTTCTGACTAGGATCTCAGGCTTCTTTCCAGTGTGCCAAGCTACAGCATATGAATAAGTAGTCATTTCATTGCTTTGGATCCTACCATTACTAACAAGAGACCATAAATCTATCCAGGAGAAGAAAACCTCTCACAATTACTGAGGTCACATTGGATCAACCTGGCAAGTATTGTCTATCATCTGAGTAGAAATTCAGCCAGTCAATAAACATTTATTGAACTCAATTTTTAAATGTTTCTTTAAAATTTTGAGTTCCAAATTCTACCCACCCCACCCTATTTCCTTTCCTGAGACAGTAAACAATCTGATATAGCATACACAGGTACAATAATGTAAAACATTTTCCTATTTGTCATTTTTCATAATAGATAAAAACAAATTGAATGAAAGAAAGGAGAATGAAAAAAGAAAGATGAAAGAACAAAGGAAAAAAAAAGAAAGTGAGAAATAGCATTCTTTGATCTAAATTCAAACAGGATCAGCTCTCTGGATACTTCGGTCATTAGTCCTTTGGGATTGTCTTTGATCATTGTATTACTAAGAAGTGCTAAGTTTTTCACAGTTCTTCATTATACAATATTTCTGTCATTGTGTACAACATTCTCTGTTTTTTTGTACACTTGACTATGCATCAGTTTATGTAAGTCTTTTCATTTTTTTTTTAGTTTTTTGCAAGGCAATGAGGAGTGCCTTGCCCAAGGCCACATAGATAGGTAATTATTAAGTGTCTGAGGCCAGATTTGAACTCAGGTACTCTTGGCTCCAGGACCAGTGCTCTATCCACTGTACCACCTAGACAACCCCAATCTTTTCCTGTTTTTCAGAGATTATTTATACCACAATGATATTCTATTACAATCATATACCACAACTAGTTTAGACATTCCCCACTTGATGGACTTCCCTTTGATGACAAATTTTTAGACATCACAGAAAGAGTTGCTAGAAATATTGTTGTACAAATAGATCCTTTTCCCTTTTTTTGACATAGACCTAGAGTAGCAGTACTGATAAAAGGGTAGGGGGACTTCTATAATCCTTTGGGCATATTTACAGAATGGTTGAATCAGTTCACAACCCCAGCAACATTTAGTGCCCCGATTTTTAAACATCCTCTCAGACATCCAAAACTTTCCTTTTTTTGTCATAGTAACCAATCTGATAGATGTGAGATGATGCTTCAGTTATTTTAATTTGAATTTAAGTAATCATTAATGATTTAGAATTTTTTTTAGGTTTTTCTTTTTTTGCAAGGCAATGGGGTTAAGTGGCTTGCCCAAGGTCACACAGCTAGGTAATTATTCAGTGTCTGAGGCCAGATTTGAACTCAGGGACTCCTGACCCCAGGGCCAGTGCTTTATCCACTGTGCCACCTAGCCACCCCCTGATTTAGAATTTTTTAATATGACTATAGATATCTTTAATTTCTTCATCTGAAAATTCCCTATTCATATTCTTTGACTAGCAATTGTGGAATGACATATTTTTATAAAGTTACCTCAGTTCTCTATATATTTGAGAAATTATACTTTTCTCAGAGTTACTTGCAGAAAATTATCCCTATTTTTCTTATAATTTGGTTTGCATTGATTTTGTTTGTGCAAAAACTTTAATGTTTTATAATCAAAATTATCTATTTAACATTTTATAATGCTTTCCATCTCTTTTTTGGTGTTATATTATTGCCTTATCCATAAATCTGCTAGGTAAAACTATTCCATATTCTCTTAAAGGTATTTCTATTCAAGTGAAAATAATGTATCTATTTTAACCTGATTTTGGTATATGATGGAAGATGTTGATACCTACTAACTTCCATATTGTTTTCAGCAGTTTTTGTTCCAAAAGTTTGGATCTTTGTGATTATCATAGATCTATATCTATCTATCTATCTATCTATCATCTATCTATCTATCATCTATCTATCATCTATCTATACTCAAATATACATACATAAAGATTCATATAATATATTATGGTTACTTACTCTACTGTAAATTGTACCTAATGTATTCTACTGATTTACCCCCTCCATTTCTTAGTCAGCACAATATTGTTTTGATAATTTCTACTTTAAAATAAAATTTGAGATCTGGTATGACTAGACCATTTTCTTATGTATCATTGATGTCCTTGATATCCTTGAGATTTTATTATTCTAGATGACTTTTGTTATTATTTTTTCTGCTCTATAAAATGGTTTTCCATAGTTTGATTAGTCTAGCAATTAACATTATTAAATACCTTCTATGGTCTAGGACCTGAGCAAAGTACTGGTGATACAAAAAAAGGAAAAAAGTTAGTACCTACTGACTTCTTATACATTTAGCATGTAAGACTTTTTTTTAATATTATGACTTTGAAAAAATTTCCCTTGCTGATTGTGACAGTAACTCCATCTAGTTCCAACCCTTTAGCTTCTGGATGAAGAAACTAAAGTACAGAGAAGTAAGTAATTTTTCTAGGGTCACCTAAGAGTGAATGGCAGAACTGACTCAGTACCTAGGATGCCAAATGTAGTATTCAAAATTCATCTTGCCCCCCTAAAACACTTCTCTTTCTCATGTACGATATAAAATTAATATCTTTTGTTTTTCCATCATGATCTTTCCAAATAATTCCTTTCTACAAGAAAAGGAGAAAAACATCTTTTGAGGGAAGTTAAATGACCTGGTTCAATAATCATTTAAACTTGTAGTTAGTAAGACTTGAGTTCAAAACTGGCTTTAGACACTTAAGGACTTCCACAAGTCATTAACCTCTTTGATACTTGATTTCTAGGTTACCTTATAGACTAAAGTCCTATTGAGTCACATAAAATGATGCAAACATTTGTTAAGTAGTTGATATAGTGTATTTACATCTTCTTTAAAAGGGGGGGGTAAATTATACCAGATGTATCCGCAGAAATTTTAAAAAGGCAAGAATATGGCCACCTCCTTAAAGTCTTTGAATATCAGATACCCCCTTAGCCCATCTTCTCATCTATTGAATTTTAGAATTTCATACTTTATTTGAGCCTTAGCACATTAAAAAGTGACTAGATTTTTAAAAGTATGCAGTAAGTAATTATTAAGGTGTTCTCATCAGGTCTAGACTTTTATCAGAGACATGGAGCAAGATAACTAAATTGAGCTTCAGGATCCCAATCCACTACTAAAGAACTGGCCGAGGCAGGGGATATTATGTGTCTATAATCTTGCACAAGTGTCAACTGAAGTTGAAGAAGTAAAACAGACCTGGGGACACCATTCATATGATCCTTAACACATAGATATGATGCCAATATCCTAAGACAAATTTCATTTCTTGGTGACAGATTTGGTAAGGCATTTACAATGGAAATACAGAGAGGGAAGCAGATTTGCCCAAGAATTCAGTCATAAGACAAGCCTGAAAAGATGAGCAACTGTCTAAACCTGGGTCTTGAGATACTATAAAGTCTCATAAAGCGTGGAGAAAACATCATCAGTGGAGACAGTGAATAGGCTTCATGCTACACTGAACAAGCAGTCATCTAAGCAACTTGGGTTCATTTATTTGTTTGCTTTTAATCAGGTTTTCAATTTTCCTCTTGATTTGCTAACTCTGCCTTTCTAGACCATAGCAAAATGAACTACTATTACTGTGACTCTTATTTCTGCAGGAGAAGAGAACATAGTTCAGATATAATTTCATCTGGGATGGAGACTTGCAGTTCAGAAATTCCCTCCCTGGAAGCTGATAAGCAAACCATTGTAACTTGGAGTCTGACAGCCAAGTCTTGGCAATCCTATCACCAAAACAGTGTGCCCATCCATCTGTTTCTCTTGACTCCCACAGCCAACCCCCCATTTCAGACCCTAATTACCTCTCATCTGGACTATTGTCATAGCCTCAGCACTGGTCTCTCTGCCAACACTCTCTGCTCTCTCTCTTATCCATCCTCAACACAGCTGCCAAAGTGATTTTTCCTAAAGCACAGGTCTAACCTTGTCATGCCCCCTACCTGATAAACTGTAGTGGTTCCAAGTCCCTTTAAAGTCAATCCCAAACTCGATCTTAAGCATCAAAAACCCTTCACCACTTGGGCAAACCACCTTGGTTTCACTTCTCTTTAGGGACACAATGGTGCTATTGAACAGTCTTTCTCTATCTGTGCTAGTTATCTCACAGGGTGTGGCATTTCCTGTCTACCTGCCTTTGCACTCAGCATCTCCCATGACCTGGAATAGATTTCCTTCTCAGCAGCACCACTTCCAAATTTGGCTCAAGTCACCTTCAGTATGAAACCTTTTCTATTTATCAAATGTTTCTGCCTGGGCAGACACAAGTGTCTTATATTTCTGTGAGATAGATAGGATACCCACACCCACACAATCATGTGTTCATTCATGTTTATATAGGCCTGCATACAAATCTACATACATGTTTCATATATGTATACCGATATATGCATGTACTGTTTCTTTCCAATGTATGTTTGTTGTTAGTAAGTAGGGATTTTTGGTGTTTTCTGCCCCATCTGTTTTTTTAGAGCTTAGTACAGAGCAGGCAGAACACTTAGCAGATGCTTCTTTGATATTTGTTGAATCAAGGGAATGGGAAGCCAGAGAAGATTCGCTCTAGGGGCAGGAAGCACTTGGTGAAAGCATTGATGGAGATACATGTGTCCATCTTGCTCTAAACCCATCTGAAAACTGCAGGGAAGAGCAGGGAGACAGACAACCTTGAACCTGAGCATCTTGTTCCTTCTGCAGAGTTGTTTTTTTGGAAGGTGGGAGAAGGGATGACTCAGAGACCTCTCTGATGAATTCCCTGGCTCTCCCTACATTGCTCTGTGATGGGTGTCTCTAGTGGTGTCTCCTGTATTTGGTTATGCTATATTTCCTCTAAAATTTTAGGGAAAGGATAATAAGAAATTATTTGATTAATGCTAAATATATCATAAAGAAGATCAGTGATTGTGTATGTTGATTTTTCTAATAGAATGTTGAAAGTAGAGACTAATGCATTTTCCCTTTTGTATTTTCACAACCTAACACAATCCCCAACCCTATGTAGGAGCTTAATTAGTGCATATTGAATGTGGCCTTAATGATGCCATTAATGGAATTTCCAGTCTGTATGACATAATGGATAGAGGGTTGACAGTGGAGACAGATTATTGGAATTCAGATTCTGAGGAAGGCACCATGATGTATGACCCTGAAAAAGTCACCTTTCTTTTCTGGAACTCAAGGTCTTCATCTATAGAACAAGACTTAAATGAGGTAACATAGGTACTGTATTTTGCAAACCTTATTATGTAAATGCATGTTGCTATTATTTATTAAATTTCTCTCCTCCTCTCAGAGATATACAGATTAGAAAATTTGTGACTCTTGCAGCCAGAGGTCAAAGGACCCTATTGGATAGGAAAAGTGTTATCACTTCCATTTTCCTCGTGGAGTAGCTAAGGATCAGGGAATATAAATGACTTAATCTTGGTCTTGTAACTTGTCCATTCTAGGGTCAGTTCTTATATCAAGATCTTCTGACTTCCTTCCCATTTCTCTTCTCATTATACAATGTGTTTTCTATTATTTTAGGAGTAGTAGGAATAACTAAAACATTACAAAATTCCCATATAAATAAAGCAGAGTTTTTCCTTGAGCCAAAAAAGATAGTGTAGCAGTTTCCTTTATATCTCTTTCTCTCTCTATCACGGTTGAAGAAAATGTTGCCTGAAGTCTTAATTTTTCTGAGTGCTCCTCTGGTCAGAAAGACCCAAGTGTGACCTGTCACAGACATGTAGAATTAACCAGTGACAATGTCCAATTGGGGAAAGCGTGAGCTCTCAGAGGCAACTTTGGAAGATGTTGTTTTTGCATAAATGTATGTGCGGAGTTCAAAAGGCCCTGAAGCAAAAGCTGTAACATCCAATAAGATTAATTAGCAAGGGAAACCTTCTGAAATTGTTTTCACATCCACTATTCTGAGCATTGCACACATGAAGTATCTGACCGCTTTAGGAACCAATCACCATCAATCATGTCTCTAGCTAGAAAAGACTGGGAGGTCGATGCTGTTTCTTTTCATCCCTACTGGGGAGGCAGACTCTCCTGATGGAACAATGAACTCTTCTCTTCTTGAGAGGGGGAGCAGATTGCAGGAGGAATGCTAACATGCTAGAGGCCTATCTAGCATGTTAGCATGGATTCAAACATTTATTGTAGCCATTAATGTAATGCTGCCACCTGGCCATGGTAGGAGGACCTGGATTCATGGTTCCTACATTCTGATTAGCTAATTCAATGACCAGATCTGCCCTTGGTCTGAGAAACTGGTAGGCTCTTTGAAAGAACACAATGAAGGAGTGGCTAGGTGGCATAGTGGATACAGCACCGGCCCTGGAGTCAGGAGTACCTGGGTTCAAATCCGGTCTCAGACAATTAATAATTACCTAGCTGTGTGACCTTGGGCAAACTACTTAATCCCATTTGCCTAGCAAAAACCTAAAAAAAAGAACACAATGTATTACCTTTTAAAGAGGATACTGGAGAAGGAATTGTTTATCCAAATGGAATTTTGAGATACAGTGATTACTAATGTATAGAAGGCTGGAAGGAAAGCTTTTTCTACTGTAAGCAAAAATATGATATTTTACCATTTAGGAATAAATCTGCCCCCCCAAATACAATAAAATATTTCAGAAACAATCATTTCTTGAGGAAATGCATATATACCCTATCAACAAAATGAAATATGTTATCATCAAAGGCATTCTTCAATGTACTAAGATATATCATTCAGCCATAAGGTACCTTTTGCCATCCTACTTAGTGGGAATAAGTCTATTGGGGATGAAGAGTGACAAGTTTGGAGTCAGAGAGCCAGGGTTGGAATCCCTGCTTACTCATAATCTAGGAATCCAAGGGAAAGTCATTGAACTGCTATGGTCCTTTGATTCTTTTTGTTTGTATTTGTTTCTTTTTGTTTTTAGGTTTTTGTAAGGCAGTGGGGTTAAGTGGCTTGGCCAAGGCCACACAGCTAGGTAATTATAAAGTGTCTGAGACCGGATTTGAACCCAGGTACTCCTGACTCCAGGGCCGGTGCTCCGTCCACTGTGCTACCTAGCTGCCCCGGTCCTTTGATTCTTTATCCATAAAAAGGAAAAGTTGAACTAGATGATTGCAGAGGTCCCTTCCAAGTCTTTATGAATTATCTTAATAGTCTTCAAATTGTGTCTTTCTGAGTAATATCTTTTGTTTTGTTTCCCCTGTTCTCCATTCTATAAAACATTAGCTTATTTTTTCTTTTTACATCAAAACTTTCATTTTCTTTCTTCTTCTTTTTCCCAGCATGCCCTTGGAAGTCAAACGAGAAATGCTTGGCCCTCAAGTCTGTGCCAGTTTCCTCTCCCCCTTGCCTCTGTTGATCTCAGTCACCCTTTTCAAGATTCTTGCTTAGGAGGAATGTATTGTCTTCTCCACTGTTATCAAGGAAAACATCATTTAATTTACAGTGAAATTCAAGAGAACCTTTGCCTACACGAACAGATGTTTAAGTGCTAAAGGAAAAATGTTTGGAATATTTTTAGATGTAATTAACACAGCACATGCTATCACTAATTTGTACCTTTAAAAATTGCTTGCAGCAGTAGTCTTCTGGATAAACAATTTGACCTTGAACACCACAATCACTTGTTGAGGTGGCCCCAGAACATCTCTGTGTAGTTGGGGCCTTTGACCATTAGGAGGCTCTCAGCTCTTCTTACATTCAGCAATGCTTTGGACATCTTCTTGTTGGGGGTCAGCTCATAAATACGCTGACAGGCAAAATCCTGAGACTTAGGAAAAGCTATTGGAACTGCACTTGTTTTGTTATGGGAAATTCTAAGGTAAGATTCCTTTCAATGTAACTAGGCACCTGTATTAAGCTCTAATTTTGAAGAGGTACTGGGCAAAGGGTTAGGGATGAAGACTGGGGAAGACAATGAGGAAGATGAAGGAAAAGGGAGAAAAAATAATAGTCCAGAGTCAACAGAGCATGAAAAGAACCAAGCTAGAGCTCCTTAAGGTACAGAGATCTCAGCCAGGGACTGACCAAGCAAGGTTAAGTGACTTGTTCATGAAGAACCACATTTTCATTGCTTCAAGGCAACCTCTTCAATCATTACATCAAGATTCCTTCAAGTCCTATGAAAGGAGGATTATGGCATACGATAAACTGGAATGACAGCCATGGCCTGGTTCTGTGAACCTGCAAGAACACGCAAACGATGGTGGCTCAATCTCTCCAGGACATCAGAAAGCACAGTAATGTTTAATTTGGGGAAGGGGGATTGGGAAGGGTCTGAAACTGAAAACCTCCAAAATTGGAGGAGGAGGAGGAGGAGGAGGAGCCGCTGTAGTAGAAGCATGAACATTAATGGTAGAGGAGCAACAGCATTAGCATTAATAGTGGAGAACAGCAACAGCAACAACTCTAGTAGTGGTAGTAGTAGTGGTAGCAGTAGTAGTAGTAGTAGTGGTAGTAGTGTTGGTGGTAGTAGTAGTAGAAGTAGTAGTGATAGTGGTAGTAGCAGTGGTAGCAGTAGTTGTGATAGTAGTAGTGGTACAATCTGTTAATAGTAGTAGTACAGTGGTAATAGGAAGAGTAGCAGTAGTATAGTAGTGGCAGTATAGGAGTAGTAGTAGTAGTAACAGTGCGGCAGTGCTGTGAAGACTGGACAAGCTGTAACCAGACTGTAGCTTGGAAGCATATTCACTATATTATCACTATGAGACAAGGTAAGCTTTCAGTGCCCAGTCTACCTCCTAAGTTTCTTAGTGGTACATGAGTTGACCATGTAAAGATGAGAATTGTCCAATGAAGCCTTTGCAACAGTGGCTCCCTAACTTGATGAGATCCCTGGTTTGGCCATTCTGCTCAGAACCATCCCCAATGGTAAAAGAGAGCACTTACCCCTTCCCTCTTTACATGATCTATGCCTCAGCTCTTGGCGTTGAGTACAAATCTTTAAAGCCAGGCTCTAGGGAAGGGGCAGGGGGAACTGATTCTTGAAGCAATTTCAGAGATTTTCAGTTTCAGACCCTTCCCAATCTCCCTTCCCCAAATTGAACATGACTGTGCTGTCTGATCTCCTGGACAGATTGAGCCACCGTCATCTGCATGTTCTTGCAGGTTCACAGAACCAGGCCACAGCTGTCATTCCGGTTTATTGTACGCCATACAAATAAGCCTCCTGCTTCATACCAGAAAGCTTAGGCCAGGAGCTGGAAAAGAAGCAGTGAATTGGATTTTCTTGTCCTGAGTTTTTTCACTCCATCATTCATTTGCTCTTGTGGTAAAGACCTGGTGCTCTATATCCTATACTGCCCAGTTGTCAAAGGTTGATCATACAAGATACATACAAGAAGGTGGCAAGAAAAGGTTTATGAGAATGGTTCAGGGATTCAGTTACAGAATTGGTCAGAATCTTTACATTTCTGTCATGGACTTCTTGACTTCTGTGAAATGGGCTGTATCCAGGCTCCTTGGATGGTTGAGTGAATTTCTTATCAGATCCTGAAGCTGTCCAGAGCCTGGACACAGAGTTATCTGAAATGCAAGCTGAACAATTAAATGTGTAAAACTAATACACTGAGCCTGAGGACCCCATATCTGACCTAAACTTTTTTTTTAGTTTTTGCAAGGCAATGGGGTTAGGTGGCTTGCCCAAGGCCACACAGCTAGGTAATTATTAAGTGTCTGAGGTCGGATTTGAACTCAGGTTCTCCTGACTCCAGGGCCAGTGCTCTAACCACTGTGAAACCTAGCTGCCCCTGCCCTAAATTCTGATCTCAAAGCTCCATCCCCAGCAAACCTCTACCTAGGACCACTACCACCTCCATTACCATGGGATATTTTAGTACAGAAAACTCTACCTAATTGAGTAAGATTATCTAATGCTCTTATCCCTCCATGACCCCCCCCCATCTAGTCACCAACTAAACTCATTTACTAGGTAAAAGTGAAAAGTCACCAAGTCTATATCTGAAAAGCTAAGATTGTCTATTCATATGAAGAAAATATTCTGGTCTCACATGGGATCAGTTGGCCAGAAAATTTGAAATTAAAGCACCAACAATAACATAAAATCTCCTAAGATTTTCCCCCATATCAGATGAGTGATCATCATTTCTTTTGTTTCTCTCCCACATTCATAGGGGATAAACACTCCTGCTATAGCATGGATTCATTAGGAAAAATAAACCGGAGGTCCCCATTTTCCTCCTCTGTCATGGTTGTAGAGCGATGGCCAGCTTGTGAATGATGTGTTGTAAAGAATCAAAGCTTCCCTCTCTCTCTCCTTGGCTGGTTTTGCATACCCTGGTTAATGGGGACTCCTCAAGTATCTCTGTCGGTGCCAGGGGCCAAGATTCTCCTTTCTTTCTCAAGCCACAAGAGACTGGCCTTTCCTTGGAGGGTATATCCTTGTCAGTGTTGATGGGAATGTATGCTCTGAGGCAATCTTTTTTAAAAGCAAAGCAGTAGAGCTGAAAAGCAATAAATCATATGAATATGTTTTTTAGGAGATTAGTCCTCCAGAGGATCTGAAGTTAATCCCTTTTGGTTATAATTCCAGGCCCAAATCTTCTGTAACTGGCTGAGACAAAGGATGCTTTAACCCGTATTAACATAAAGAAAAGCATGATTCTGTAGAACATAATATGAGCATTTATTTTGGGGGGAAGGAGAAAATTCCCAGGTCATATTCAAATTTGTAAGTATGAGAGCTTTGGGGGAATATTTGATTTCCTGACAATCTCCTCTAATTGCAAAGCAGAAATTTGAACTCCAAAATGCTGAATTCTCAGTAACAAAGGCATTCATGAATTCAAGATTTAGATTTCAGCAGCGATCATCTCAGCATGCCATCTCTCGAAAATAAGAAGCCTAAGGAAAGGTATTGCTTTGTCTTTGTATCCTGCCAAACACAATGCCTACTACAGAGTAGGCACTTTGTATATTAGGTACTATTTAAGATCAATTCAAGATAGTTGAATTAATTTTTTAAATGGCATCCTTTTTAAAGGTTATTTTTGATGAGATTCATTGTGAGATCTAATTCAGGACCATCTTCTGAATTTCCAGACAAGAAAACAGGTCCAAGGAAGGGAGGTGATGTTCCCAAGATGTCATAGGACTTCAAACAATGTGGATTCACATCCAAGCCATGGGATTGTGGACTTTCCTTGTTTGGAATTTCCATAGAAGCTGCCAGACAGAGCCTGTCTAGTTCCCAGTGCAGAACTGTAGCTTCCCTCAGGTCTAGATTTCCACCATGAATTTTCTCAGCAGGCTTCAGATTGGGCTAGATGTTGGAACTGAGACCTTGCTCTGCTCCTGGGCTATAACAGTCTAAAACCTGAAATGTCACCCACTCTCAATGCCCCACCAGCTACAAGTCCCATGCCCTAAGTCAGTGACCCAACATCCATAGGCAATGGGTGCCAGAGTTGCCAGTGGATCCTTTTTCCTTCACTCCACCCAAGTTTAGCTTCTTCTACATCTGAGAACAATTACAATTATGTCTTAACTGGGCGCCCAGGAACCCCCTCTACTAGAATGTTCCATGTGTTGTGGTCCTGCTTTCCCTGCTACTTTTTGTTTTGCTCTACATGGGCTAGAAAAATAACTCACTTTAATTTTTTCCTCATTCCATTTTCCAATCATTGTTCAGTGAGGTAGATTTTCTAAACATGTAAGGAGGAGTTGCACGGCAGACATTGACTGTACTTCCTACTTCTCCACCACCATCTTGGCTCTACTGCTATGTTCATTTTTCAGTGAATGCCTTTATGTTTAATTCCACTTAAAAGAAAGATTAAATCCATCTTGATGCATTTCTTGAAATTCAAGAAAAATCCACCAGGTAGAACCATTAGCAGTGTCATTCTGGAGCAGCATGACTCTTATTTATTTGAACAAATGAAAAAATAACTGAGTAGCTTAGTCACATAACTTCCTGTGGGCCTTGGCAGAAGTCACTCTTCCTTTCTGGGTCTCTGTGTTCTGTGTAAAAGATAGTGGTTGAATTAAATAGTCTCTGAGATCCACTATCCCCAAGTTTTTCCTCCTCCCAACATCTGAACTATAACCCTGTGATCCTATCCCCATCATTTAAGATCCTTTTGGTAGAATTTTTGGAAAAACCACATTGTAGATGGTAGCTTGTTCCCTGGCAACAAACTACAACAGGGAGCTATGATTCCAAGCTGACCAAAAAAGAGGTTATGAAAGCTTAAAACAGATTCATGGACTAATTCTGTAAAATTAGGAAAAAAATCTAATGGTTCTTTATAAAAGGGGGAGGGTTAGAGTCACGAGGGCAGAGTAGAGGTAGAAATGAAGTTGAACTCTCCTAACATTCGCTTCCAAACAATTTCAAATGAACTCCTCAAACCAAATTTTGAAATGGTTCAGGGGTTCAGTTACAGAATTGTAACAGAAAGTCAGAGCGAGACATTTTCTTAGCCTAAGATAATTTAGTAGGTTTTGAGGACAGGTGTGTGACACTGAGTGGGGTGATGGTGGACCTGGCAGAGGTAGCAGCAGCAACAACTTCATAAGCTCCCAGCCCAGATAGCATAAGAGGAATAAAACAACTGGTCAGAGAGTAACTACAAGTGACTTTAGGCTGGCATTGGGTGCAACTGGTGCTGAGTGACACTTCTATTGCCCATAGCAGTTCTGGGTTACTGTGCCAGGATGGAGAAGAAAACTTGTGATTTGTCACAAGGGAGCAGAGTCCTGGTCAACATTCCAAGGCCAAATGGAATACTCATCCTTGTCGCCATTATGGATCAGGGCCCTTTGCTGGGAAAGATGAGAGCACAAACCAGGAGGGGAGTGACCATTAACTCCACGGATCATACCAAATTCAGAGAACTGAAAACTTAAATACCTCATAGAACTAGCTCAAATAGCACCACAGCTTGGGCCAGAGCTCACCACCTCTACAAAAACAGATTCCAGTCTTAATGTAATGTTTAAAGTGAAGAAATGGAAAAATAAACAAACAATAACAGAAAGAACTTGACTACAAAAATCTTCTACAGTGACAGGAAGAACAAGATGAAATTTCAGCAGAAAAGATCTTTTGGAAAATAGCTAAAAATAATGAAATTGCAATGAGACATTAGTCCAACAAGAATTCTTGGAAAAGTTAAGGTAATTAAAGTTTTAGGGGAAAAAAGTGGAAAAGGGGCATCTACGTGGCACCAGCTCTGGAATCAGGAGTACCTGAGTTCAAATCTGGCCTCAGACACTTAATAATTACCTAGCTGTGTGACCTTGGCCAAGCCCCTTAACCACATTGCCTTGCAAAAAAAACTAAAAGAAAAGTGGAAAAAAGAAATGAAAGTAATAGAAGTATATTATGAAAAGAAAATCAACAATTTTATAAAAGAGGCACAAACAGATAGAGAAGAAAATAACACTTTAAAAACCAGAATCATGGGGCAGCTAGGTAGTACAGTGGATAAAGCACCAGCCCTGGAGTCAGGAGTACCTATGTTCAAATCCAGCCTCAGACACTTAATAATTACCTAGCTGTGTGGCCTTGGGCAAGCCACTTAACCCTATTTGCCTTGGAAAAAAACAGAATCAGTCTTAAGAGGCACAATAAATCACTAAAGAAATAGCAACTTTTAAAAGGCAGAATAGACCCATGGCAAAAAGTGGTATAAAAGCTCCCTGAAGAAAATTAGTTTTGTGCGGGTGAAGATAATAACTCTAAGAGACATCAATAAATACTAAAAAATGTACAAAATGTAAAAAAAGTGAAATATTTCATTGGAAAAAGCAACTAACTTGGAAAATAGATCCAAGAGAAATAATTTAAGAATTATTGGACTACTCAAAAGCTATGATTAAAAAAAGAGCCTATGCATCATATTTTCAGAAATAATAAACAAAAACTATCCTTAATAGTAGATCCAAAGGGTAAATAGAAATTGAAAGCTTCCACCAAATCACATCCTGAAAGAGATCCTAAAATGAAAATGCCCAGGAATATTATATCCAAATTTCAGGGCCCCCCAGGTCAAAGAAAAAAGTGGCAAATAGACTGAAAGAAATAATTCATATATTGTAATGCCATAGTCAGTATTACACAAGTTTTAATGTTTCCACATTAGTGGAGGATGGGACTTGGAATATAATATTCTGAAAGACAAAGGAGATAGGATTACAACCAAGAATAACCTACCCAACAAACTAAGTATAATTCATAAAAAAAGAAAAATGGATATTTAATCAAAATAGAGGGCTTTCAAACATTCCTGATGAAAAGACAAGAACTGAATAAAAAATCTGACATTGGAACACAAGACTCAAAAGAAATAGAAACAAGATAAATATAAAAGATAAGTCACATGTAGCTACTAAGAACTTTATCATTTTGAGGACATTTGGTCTACACAGACAGGGGTGTGAGTTACTCATGTTGTGATGATCTCAAGGAAACAGGAAAAAATTGGGAGGTGGAGAAAGGGAGAGAGAGAATAGGGAATTTTTTTTCATATAACAAAGACCCATGCAAGGAAGATCTTTTATAATGAAAAAAAATTTTAGGTAGGAATAGAAATAATTGAATCTCATTTTCATCAAAATTGTTTCAAAGGGAGATATATATATATATATATATATATGAATTTTTGATATAGTAATATTATTAAAAATTATAAGTATATATAAAACTCATTTGGGTATATAAATCTATCTCACCCAAAAGGGGAAATGGGGAAGAACATAAAATATAGGGAAGGTAATTAAAGAGAGGGCAGATTAGAAAAGAGAGTTGTCCAAAGCAAAACAGACTTTAGAAAGCAAAAGAGATAAAAAGGAGAAAAACAGAATAAAATAGGATGGAGAGAACTAAAGAGTTAGTAATCATAACCATGAAGGGGAATGAAATGAGCTTACCTAAAAATGGAAGCAGGTAGCAGAAGGGGTAGAAACTAGAATTCAACAACATGTTGTTTATAAGAGAAATACTTAGAAGTACACACACACACACACACACACACACACACACAGAGTTGGTGCAGAAGCTATTAAGCTTTGCTGATTTACAAAAAGCAGGGGTAGCAATCATGAGCTTAGACAAAGCAGCAAAAATAAGTCTCATTAAAAGGAATAACCAGGAAAAACAATAGACAATGAAATAATGTAAAAAATACAACTAGTTTCTCTGAGAAAGATCTCTTTTCTCAAATATATAGAGAAAAATAGAATCAAATTTATAAAAATAAGAGCCTTTCCCTAATTGTGAGTGTTTGACCATCATTTTCCTTTTAAAGATTTTATGTATTTTGAGTTTTACAATTTTTCCCCTAATATTGCTTCCTTCACTCCACCCCCCCACAAAAGGCAGTCTGTTAGTCTTTACATAGCTTCCATGATAAACATTGATCCAAATTGAATGTGATGAGAGAGAAATCATGTCCTTAAGGAAGAAAAATAAAGTATAAGTGATAGCAAGATTACATAATAAGATATCAGATTTTCTTCAGAATTAAAGGTAATAGTCCTTGGTCTTTGCTCAAACTCCAAAATTCTTTTTTCTGGATACAGATGGTATTCTCCTTCACAGATGGAGTCCATCAAGTCCATCAAGGTTGATCATCACCCCCATGTTGCTGTTAGGGTGTGCAAAGGTTTTCGGTTCTGCTCATCTCACTCAGCATCAGTTCATTCAAATCCCTCCAGGCTTCCCTGGATTCCCATCCCTCCTGGTTTCTAATAGAACAATAGTGTTCCCTGACATACATAGACCACAGTTTGCTAAGCCATTCCCCAACTGCAGGACATTCACTTGATTTTCATTTCTTTGCCACCACAAACAGAGCTGCTATGAATATTTTTCTACAAGTGATGTTTGAACCCTTTTTCATAATCTCTTCACAGTATAGACCCAGTAGTAGTATTGCTGGATCAAAGGATATGCACATTTTTGCTGCTCTTTGAGCATACTTCCAAATTGCTTTCCAGAAAGGTTGGATGAGTTCACAGCTCCAAAAACAATGTAATAGTATCCCAGATTTCCCACATCCCTTCCAACAATGATCATTGCCCTTTCTGGTCATATTGGTCAGTCTGAGAGGTGTGAAGTGGTACCTAGAGATGCTTTAATTTGCATTTCTCTAATAAGTAATAATTTAGAACAATTTTTCATATGACTATGGATTGCTTTGATTTCCTCATCTGTAAATTGCCTTTGCATATCCTTTGACCATTTGTCAATTGGGGAATGTCTTGGGTTTTTTTTTTTTAATTGACTCAGGGGGTGGCTAGGTGGCGCAGTGGATAAAGCACCAGCCCTGAAGTCAGGAGTACCTGGATTCACATCTGGTCACAGACACTTAATAATCGCCTATCTGTATGGCCTTGGGCAAGCCACTTAACCCCATTTGCCTTGCAAAAACCTAAAAACAACAAAAAAACCCCAAAATAATTTGACTCAGTTCTCTGTATATTTTAGAAATGAGTCCTTTGTCAGAAATACTAATTGTAAAGATTGTTTCCCAGTTGACTACATTTCTTTTGATCTTGGTTACAGTGGTTTTGTCTGTGCAAAAGTTTTTTAATTTAATGTAATCAAAATCATCTAGTTTGTTTTTAGTGATGTTCTCCATCTCTTCCTTTTTGCCATCATTTTCAAAGAAGGTCGAAGATATCACAAAGGTGATATCTTCACTTGCAAGTGAATTTGATTTAAGTGAGGCAAAGCTGTGCAAAGTCATCAGCCTTACTCTGTCTTCCTCATTAACCAATTGATAAATTGTCAGTTATGAAGTCAATATGCAGAAGAAATTAGTTATCTATGTTCATATTAAAATATTCAAAAACTTTGATAGAGAAATGAAAATTAAAACAGTTCTGAGGTACCACATTACACCTCACACAAATAGTGGAGGAGAAAGGAAGAATAGATACAATAATGCATTGCTGTTGGAGTTGGGAACTGGATCAACCATTCTGGAGAATGTTTTAGAACTATGCCCAAATAGCTTTAAAATTGCCTTTAAAAATGCAATGCAACTACTGGGTCTATATACCAAAGGGCTCAAATAAAAAAAGGAAAAATATCTATATGAATACAAATATTTATAACTGCTCTTTTGGGGATGACAAAAATTGGAAGTTGAGGGAAAGCCCATTAATAGAGAAGTGTCTGAACAAGTTGTGGCATATGATTGTAATGTAGTACTATTGCACTATAAGAAATAAGATTTATATGAACCAATACAAAGTGAAGTCAGATGAACCAAGAGATCATCAGGCATAGTAACAACAAAGTGGTACTGATAATCAAATGTGAAAGATCTGACTGCTCTGATCATTACAACAATCCAAGACGCTTCCACAGGTCTCATGCTGAAAAAATTCTATTGAGAGAAAACAGCTGGACTCTGACAATAAATTCAAGTACATTTTTTACTTTCTCTTACTTTCTCTTCTTTTTGCAATTGGCTAACATGGAAATGTGTTTTGTATGGTTTGACATGTAAAATTGCTATTATTCTGATTGCCTTCTCTGTGGGTGGAGGAGATTAGAAGGAAAGGAGAGAATAGGGAACAGAATGAAAAGAATGTTAAAAATTAGTCATAATCTAAAGGAGAAAGTTCTTTAGTATATTTTAAAAACAAACCAACCCAAAAGCCCCAATTATTTCCTGAGACTCTCTGACCCTTCCTACCATAGAACTATCTTTGTAACTAAGAAAAAGGTAGAACCCAGTACCCTAATGATTCTGCCTGGCAGGACATGGATCATTCTATACAGGATGCCCCCATGTGTTATTTGAACAAAATACAAATGGAGTTTCACAATGTTTCAAGAATACATTTCAGGAAATGGTGCCATCAGTGGAATGAGTCCAGTTCCTCAAGAGGCCAACTTGAAAGGACAATTTGAGTTTTGATGCATCATTTCTGAAGGATTCCTAGGATCTTAGAATTTAGAGTGAGATCTGGGAAAAAACAATTAGTGTTTGTTGTTTATTTATGTGACCATTGGCAAAATTTTTCTACCATCTACATCTGGTAGAGAAAATACAGAAAGGGCAGAAGCTGTGATCAGGGCCTCAGTGGTAAAGACAAATTTATAGAGGAAGACTTTGAAGAGACCAAAGGCAATCACTCAGTAAAACATATGAAGTAGAAGAAAACCAGCTTTGAAACAGTCCTATTCCTTCTAAATTTCTTTTCTTTTTCACCATCCATCCAAGCTGTTGGAGTTTTATGGTACAAAACATTGCTCTTGGTCCCATTCTTTCCAACTGGCTAAAGGATGCTCATAAGAATTACCCCTACTTATGATAAAAAATGAAATCCATCCCAGAGACAGAGCCAATGGTATCTGAATACAGAGTGAGGCATGCTTTTTTTCCTCTCACTTTATTTTTCTTGAGGTTTCTCTTTCTTTGTGGGGGTAGAGGTGATTATGTTTACTTTTACAAGACTATTGTAATAATATGAAAATAAATAAATATATAAAATATTTAAAAAATAGAAAGAAAAAGAATTGTTCCTAAAATGTCACTTTACAATAACAGTGTTTGGTAAAGATAAGTACAGCTTCTCCAGAGAGTATTTGCATTTAAAAGGGGGAATACTAAAATCCTGAGCCTTCCAAAGTCTATTGAAATTCATATGGAAAAATAGAAGAATAGAAAATAGATTGGCAAGGATTCCTACTTGAAACCCCAAGAATCATACCACACATTTAATTTCAAGGGTGACCCTGATCTTTGGAATGCTGTATGCCTAAATAAGGGAACCAGGGAAAGTTTGCTTTAGTTAGTCATAATCATTTATTAAATCAACATTAAAGTTATTGTGTACCAAGTCTATACCAAGAAAGACAAGTAAATCCTTATTCTCATGAAGCTCGTCATCTAATGGAGGAGAAAACATAATAATAATAATAATAATATACAAACAAACTATAGATTGGGAGTGAGAAAAATTAAGAGAGGGGAGGCACTAAAATTAAACAGTGTTGGTAAAGGCTTCCTGGAGAAGATGGGATTTTAAGTGACTTCGAAGGAAGATAGAGATGCCAAGAGATAGTGAGAAAGGGAGAGTAGTTCAGGCATGGGGGGGGTGATCAAGAGATGGAGAATCTTGTTCATGGAAGAGTGAGGAGATTTCAGGTTCACAGAGACCAAGAAAAGGAAAATTTCACAGAATTGACCCTTCCTGAGAAGAAATCATTATAAAATGGGTCCAAGTTTATATAAAAAGCGACAGCAATGGCACATTCCAGATAGCAACCTCTTTATCCTTGAATTTTGTACTCATTGCAACCAGGCATACAATTCTCTAAAATCTATCTTCCTACAATTTTTCTCACATTTGTAAAATGGCTTAATTGTAATAGTAGCTACAGAATTAAATATATTAGAACCAGTGCTCAAAACAAAACAAAATGAAAACAAAGCAAATCATTGAACAGGTAAAAAGAACAAAGCAAAATACCCATGTAATAGTTTTCTAATCAGATTTTTTGATGGTGATGTTCTCTAACTCAAGAAATCCAATATCCAGATGTTTTTTAAATTTATGGAATTTAGAAAAAAGGTTGTTAAATTGCTTTATTAATTACAACCCTAAAGGCATTTTCACATAGCTGTATATCATGTGTGAGATGGTACCAGGAAGCCTTGGGGAAATGAGGCATTGTTACCAAGTTCTAGCAGAATGGGGTTGGAGAGGATAGGTGTATAATTTGGTGAGCTCTGTCTATGAGGTCAGAAAATAATGAATTTTTTTTGAAAACACAGATTGTGTAGCTAAGTATCATTATTCTTTTATTCTTCAGCCTTTCCCATTATGCCCCTCTGGCCTCCTTGTATCATTAGAGAACTACAAGACCCACCAATTTTGAGGAAGACTCAAAGCAGACATCCTTCATATTCCAGAATTCTTCTTCCCATTGTTTGGTGGATATTTTCAAACCCTCCCGACCCCGAACCACCTCCCATTGTATTTTAGCTTCCCCATGACAACGTTAACTTCGGAAGGACAGTAACCATGTTTCATATATATATATATATTCTCATCTCCACTGCTTAGCACAGTGACCTGTAAATAGTAAATCCTTTATAAATGCTTTTCAACTTGACATATTGATACTTTAAACAAA
Source organism: Macrotis lagotis (assembly GCF_037893015.1). NCBI lineage: Eukaryota > Metazoa > Chordata > Mammalia > Peramelemorphia > Peramelidae > Macrotis > Macrotis lagotis. Next base: position 5,258,010 of record NC_133663.1, on the reverse strand, counting down.
AATATTAAGATTTGTCACAGTTCTGTCCTTCCGAAGAGATGGGGATAGCTCATTAGGAATAACCCATCTAAAGGACATAAATGTTATTATTCTCATATTTAATAAGCATTTAGGAATTCTTTATATTGCATACTTAAAAAGAATTCACTGCTACTAATAATCACTTTAAGGTTGATTTGTCACTTTTCTTTCCTTTCAATTTCTTTTTTCTCCATAGGTCTCTGCAGAGCCATCAAAAACTGAAAAGATGCATATGTAGCTAAAACCTACATTCAGTCTTCTTAATAAAGAAACTAGATCTACCATCTCATTCTAAACTTTTGTTTTGAACAGCTGGCCTTATTTTTAGTCCCCAGGACCCCTGGGAGCTAAAGAGCTTCTGCTATTGAAAGATTCCTAGCAGTTAAACTGTCTCCTCTGAGTCCTTAGAAAGAATCTCTCCTTACAGAGAATTTACATTATCCAGAGCAAAATAGAATTGGTGAGATGCTTTCAGAATGAAATCTTGTCTGTCTTGTGCCAACCTGTCTTGAGGTAGTCGTGGCAGGTCAAAGGGAATCCATCTTAGCTTGGCAATCGATGTAGCGCACATCCTTGCTAATAAGAATGAAAGGCAGAGGGGAGCATTCATCAAGGTTCAGATGGTTCACTTGTGGCTAAATTTTTATCAAGAAGGAGTGTTATTATTATCTTTATAGGAAGACTGATTGGTTTCCTAATTTCTCTAAATATACATTTGATGAAATAATAGTTCCTAGAGTCAAGAAGACTTGAGTTCAAATTTGACCTCAGACCCTTAGGAACTGCATGGCCCTAAGCATGTCACTAAACCTTTGTTTTCTTCAGTTTACTCATCTATAAAATAGGACTTATGAAGGCAGCTACCTCCTAGGGTTGTTGTGAAGATAAAATGAGAGAATGATAGAGTGCCTAATATAGTTGCTGGCACATGTTTATATCTGTATATCTGTTTGCATGTGTATCTATAACCATATGGAGTATATACCCACATCCATACCTATAGAAACACTATATATGCATGGATGCGGGTATATATGTACAAATAATACTTATAAGTATATAAAGACATCAATCCATTTTTATTTATAAATGTTTCTTTATCAGGAGCATTGATAGTTCTGGGGAATCTGTGGGTTTTTCCTGGTAATCTTCAACCCAAGTAAATTCAGGGACACACTGCCCTTAACAGAAAATTCCTATCCAGGTACATGGGGCTGTTATTAAGGAAGAATACTGTGGAACAGAGCTCCCAGCAGGCCATATGCTCACTACTGAGATGCTAGATTTGCTTCATTTAGCCAAAATTTTCAAAATGAAATCCCTTTAGCTTGGGGAGGTTCTGTTGTCCTGGTGGTTGTTTGGATGTTTGAAAGTCACTGGACATAAGTGGAGATGAAGAGGCAAAATGTGGTCTGCCATGGGGGCAGAGACAAGACATCATCCACATCATAGGAAGCTGCCTCAGTGCCCCCAACCAGGGAGGGATTGAGGGATTTGTCAGAAAGTCAGAGATAAAGTGAAAGCAGACCTCTCTGATGCCTACAAAAGATTCTGATAAGAGATAACTACCGGCAATTTCTCCAACCACACACATGTATGCTATGGGACAATTTCTCCACTCCTTTGTGATCTTTCCTTAGGAAGTATCCATGCCAGAGGCATAGGAAATCATACTTATTTTTATTTGGGAACAGAAAATATTTTACTTGTTTATCTTTCTCTTGTCAATTATATTCTGTTTTTATCTTTATTGAATGTTTTTTCTTTTTGTATTGATGACTCCTGTGTGGCCTCATTACTGAAATTTGTGATAATTGAGGAAGGCTCAGTTTACAGACCTGAAGACTCAAAGGAGGAACTTTCCAGAGACGAAAGTGGCAAGTCATGACACTACTACTGATAGACTTCTCAAGAACTGTTCATTTACCTTTATCTTTCTGGTGTCTCTATAAGTTGCCCATTTGTTCCTGGAATAATAAAAAGCCCACTCTGACAGTTCTAAGTACCATGGGGACTATAACTGGACAAGAGTGAAGTTCTTTCTCCAATTTCACCCTTCAAGACATCAAGTCAAGTCAGAGAGACTGTGTCTGGCAAGTCTGCCTTCTAAAAGGGGCACTGCCAATAACCAGGTGGACCTCACAGCTAGGTTGGTTTGGGTAGGGGAGGGTGGGGAACTGTTGGCTTCTTTGTATTGCCTTCAAATAATGGTGCATTAATCAGCCTAAAATTTTAGTGGTTGCTATAGAAACTTTATAATTATAAAATTGATTGCCCTGTTCTCTAGAGCACCCTGCTCCCACCTATCCTTTCTGTCTGCTTCTGGAACTTGGAACTCTTAGAAAATAGGCTGGATCCATCTCAGGTTTTCCAAGGGATCACAGACTGCTTATGGAAAGCAGACTGCTATTTCTCCTTAATGAGGCTGTCTAACACTTTATGTTAATCCTAATGGGGGGTGTATTAATTAGAGGCTCCTTGTAATCTGCTTTGAACAAGTGGTGCTCCTTACTGATTTGAAGTTGTGACTTTGCCAGCACCTCTTTCCCTACTCCCTCACTCACCGCACCCAATATTCAAAAGCCCACACCCCTAGAAGAGCTCAGAGAATGGTGCTCCTGGGGAACTTCCAAGGACTGGCTTAGCTTTAAGAAAGAAAAACAAATATGTCAAAAGAGATAGTACCTAGCAGTGATGCACTGAAAAGTTCTCAGAGGGTTCTTAAACTCCTAAGCTAGGCTTGATTAACTGAAAATGTATTTGATAATTGTGTTTTAATCAATTTATTTTCCTTTAGAAATCCTAAATATTTTATTAATTTAAAAGAACTTTGTTTCCTGAGAATTTCAAAAGCCTTTACCAGATCTCGATCTCTCTCTCTCTCTCTCTCTCTCTCTCTCTCTCTCTCTCCTCTCTCTCCCCCTCTCTCCCCCCATTACAGAAATTTTCCATTTTGTTCTTCCTTCCTCTATAAGGCTTCCTCAGATAAGCTTTAGGTACTCATTCTTCATCACTACCCTTGACCACTGTCCCCAAACCTTAATTTCATGAGGACCCCCAGACCAATCATCTCTTCATTTCCCACCTTATTTTGCCACTTTGGATTCTTTAATAAGTTCCTACTCTGGTTATCATCTTTCCCATTTCTTCTCTTCCTCTTTTAGTTATTTTTTTAAATATTATCTTCTTCCATTAGATTATAAGGTTATTTTTCTTTTTTTATTTTGCATTTGCATCCCCCACACTTAGCCATAGTAGTAATAATAAATTGTTTTTTTATTATTTGGACAAAATTTATTTGTCTATTGATTGATCTCCCACATTATATTTATTTTATAGATGTTAGATTTTTTTCTGTGTATGACCAGAGACTTATATATTCTCTCTCCTAATAGAATTTATTAGTCTAACAATCCACACAAGAAATACTACATGGATGATTCCAAACCAAACCATGTATCCTATTGATTTAATCCATTAGCATAAAGATCCTGTGAACAAACCATGAAAATAAACAATGCCTTCAGCCTGGAATTGTATAGGAGGAAAAAATGACAGTGATATTGCATTTGGGAAACTGATAATACTTTCAATAACCCCAAGTGATTGTTCCTTGGCTGAAAATGCCATTTTTAAGTCTGATTATTTTCTATGGTTTTGAGTCATGGATGACCATGATCTTTGGGGAAACAAAATTGCAGGTTATTCAACTGGTGCAAGGAGGGAATCACATTTACAAATTAATTTAATGACTTCTCCCTAAATATTCATGCTCAGAAATGAACATAGACCAGGCATGAAATAGGATCTGGAAGGGGCAATGATAGATCTGAAGTCAGGAAGACTTACCTTTGTAAATGCAAATCCAGCTTGAAACACTATCTGGGCGCAACTTACTTAAACCTATTTGCCTCAGCATCCTCATCTATAAAGTGAGATGGAGAAGAAAATGGCAAACCACTTCAGTATCTTTGCCAAGAAAATCCCAAATGGGGTCAAGCAGGATCAGACACAACTGAAACCACTGAACAACAGCATCAAGTTATGAAAAAAGAGAGAGACCACAGAATGGCAGTCTTAGGACTATTCTGGTCCTATTGATATCTCAAAAGAATGAAAGAAAGACAGACATGGCTTGTAATTGTCTGTTTGGAAGCCTGGAGAAGAGTCCCAAAGAAGCAAATAGATGGCTTGGTGGGAAAGGAGTATGCACAGTGGTGAGATCATGGAACTACTGAAATGTAGCTAGGTTTGCTATTACATTTGTTATAACAAAATGCATTTTTCTAATTCAATTGATATATCTAGGGATTGATACTATTGAAGTTTCCATGTCCAGAGCTCGCTTCCTTGAAAAATAGCAGAAATACAGAAAATGAAATCTCTTGTCAATAACTCCCAAGAAGTTTTTTAAGTTTTATTCCCTTAATCCCAGTACACCCCCCCCAATCCCTGATGCAACTTGAAGTTATGGAGGAAGTAGAGAGGCTGGAATTGGGAAGACCTGAATTCAAATCTGACCTCAGACACTAGATTTATGACACTGGACAAGTGATGTATATTATTCTCAGTTTCCACATCTTTAAAATGAGAAATAATAATGGTTTCTTGCCTATCAGTGTTACTGTGAGGATCATATGAGATAATAATTGTAAAGTATTTACCAGAGTATCTGGCCAATAGTAAACATTACATAAATGGAAATTATTATTATGGTTGTTGTAAGATTTTGCATAACACATAATTTGAAGGACAATCTAAGCCAGTTTATAGCAGAACTACTTATTTCCTTTTATGTGAAATTAAAAGTGGACACTGAAGATCATTTTGCTGAGCAGGGGCATACAGAGTCCCTCTGGTGGTCTTACTCTTAAGGGGACTACAAAATAGATAAAAACATTGTTAGCCAGTAGTTCATTCAGAATTATCTTTCCAAAGGGCAGTGAGGTGATGTAGTGGATAGAGCACTGGCTCTGGAGTCAGGTGGACCTTAGTTCAAATCCAACTTTAAACTTACTTGTGACCATGAGCAAGTCAGTCAACCCTACTACCTTACAAAAACCAAAAAGAAAAGAAAAGAAAAAAGACCCAGAACTCTGAAGTAGTTTCCTTCTTTCACTGACTCTTTTAGGACTCATTCTTCAGTGTAGGCAGTGGATTATACTTCAAGTACATCATTAAATTGTTCTGATTCAATTTTGTTTCCCTGTTGTCATGAATCATTCAATTACTCACCTGTTTTTGAGTTTATTCCTGCTATATACAAAACATTGGTGCTCCGACATCGTGAGGGTGACTCAAAGAGAAATGAAATAATAAATAATCCCACCACATGCTATAGCAGTAACATATACCTAACAAGATTGGATGATTTTACAAAGAGCTTTCCTCCCTCTAAATCCTGGGATTACATGGTGCAAATATCATCACCATTTTACAAATGAGAAATCTGAGGCTGAGAGATAGCCAAACTCATCCATGGTCATACAGCTTATAAAACTGGGTTCAGACAGAAATCCATACTTTCTGGTTTCACATATCCTGCTCGTTACATGACTAAAAATAACTCAAGAACAGCCACAAAATATAATATATATTATGATCAATATTATATATATATATATATATATATATATGTTGGCATATATATGTATACACACAAATATATGTAATTACATGAAAATATATAAATACATTTATGCCAATGATGAAATATGTTCTGTTTTACTATGTATATTTATTATAAGGAAGCTATTCTCTATCTCTTTTTCTGTTTCTCACTGCAGAGTAAGATGGGAGAGGGAAGAAATTGATTTTCATTAATTTTTTTCAAAAATAAAGAAATGGGGCAGTAGGGCTACAGATATGGAGTGTGGTTTGCTGTTTCATATAAAGTCACTCTTTCTTTACTTGCACTTAAGATTTTACTTTATTACATTAAACATTTCTTTCATGGAATCAATGTAATCTATAAATATTTGCATTATGAAAATAGTAAATCAATAATTCTTGGGGTGGCTAGGTGGCACAGTGGATAGAGCACTGGCCCTGGAGTCAGGAGTATCTGAGTTCAAATCTGGCCTCAGACACTTAATAATTACCTAGCTGTGTCGCCTTAGGCAAGCCACTTAACCCTATTTGCCTTGCAAAAACCTAAAAAAAATAATAATTCTTTAAGGATCAAACAAAAACATTTCTATTTGTTCAGATCTCAACTTTTCAAGGTTATTTGGATATTTCTTTTATCTCAATTGTAATTATACTCAAAAGGCAGAAATAGGAATAATGGGTAGAAAATGAAGGGGGAAGACTTAGGTTTGCTTTCCATCAGGAAGCAGTCACACAAACAAAGGCACAGTCACACTGAAAACAAACAAGAATTTATCACAAAATCCCAGTTGGTACCCAAGAGCTCCCAAAGAACTAAAAGGAGATGTCTGAGATGGTAACCGCCTCTCCCTCCTATCTAGTAAATATGAAAGCAAAGAGGCATGAGCCTTTGGCTGCCATCTTGGGCATGGAACTCTTGGAAAGACCTAGGATGGACTTTAGAGTTGCTGAGGTTCCCTCCTAGTATAATTTGTATCATGACAAGGAACCCAATAGAAAGCATTGTACACTATGGCCCTAGAAGAATCGTTTTTCAAAAGTCAATGAAACTCAATGTGGGGAGATGTCATGAAATGCTGAAGCATGACCAGGATTCCATTAAGGGAAGGTGGCAAGAAAAGGAATTCCAGATGAGGGGAACAGGACAGGATATCTCCAAGGTGAGTCCTAGGACTACAGCCTTCTTGAGCAGCAGTCTCCTAGATGGAGACTAGGAATTCATCTCTACTCCAGTGAGGATAGTATCACACTGGAAAGTCTGTTGGTTTGGGACTCAAAGGTGTTGAGTTGTAATTCTAATTCCGAGGCTTATTACCCATGTTAGCATCTCACCTATCCAAGTCTAAGTGTTTACTTCTCTCCAAATGTTCAGTCTAATGGGGGAGAAGTTTATGACAGGATGAATGGGACTGAGGCAACATGTGCTAGAGCTTCCACTTCTGCCTCTCCCTTACATTAGCTGGAGGATCCCAGGCAGGTCATTTAGTTCCTCTAATCCTCTCTCTCCTCTCCTCTAAAATGAGGTCAATAATCCACACCATCACTTCTTCACATGATTGCTATGAGGCCACCATAAGCTAATGGATATGATGAGCTTTAAACTTCAGTTATTATGATTTGGGGTTTTCCCCTTCAAAATGTCCTTTCAAGGCATCTGTTTCTACAATTATCTTTACTGCAAACTGGTCAGAAGATATTCTCTGCTATCTGACATATAAAATATGTTCTCAATCCCCTTTTCTCCTTAAGCAGCCATTCTTCAGTTAGCCAGATGACTCCCTCCCCTTTCCTCTGGGTTCCCCAGATGCCCACAGGAGTTAATCATCACCTGGCACTCAGCAGAGCCCCCAAAGATCCATAAGCACACAAACTAAAACTTGCTGAACAGTCTGATCCCTAAGCTGGGGGTGGGGGGGTGGGGGAGAGGAGTAACGAGATTAGATTTAGATGCCAAGCAGAACAATCAGAAAACCTCCAAGGGAGCCAGTCTAGGACAAAAAGCAACAAAAAGCAAAACCTCCTCTTCTCAGGGCTAAGGAGATTTTCTGAATGTGAATGAGCCAATGTTCATTAAAGCTCGACCACAGACACATAGAAAGGAATCCAGACCCAGGATGGGCAAAAACATGCAGTCAACGGACCAGCCTCTTGGCTAATGAGGAGGCAACAGTAACAAGGGGAGGGATGTGATAGAATGATGCTGTTGCCCAAGTGTCCCCCTGGGATTGCTGCCAAAGGCAGAATCACAACCCTCCCACCACCACCTTGGTTGGATGTTTCTGTCTGGAGGAAGAATGTAAACAAACCTCTCTGGGGCCCACTTGGTTGCCTTGCTCACACATCTTTGTATCATTAGCAGTCACTAGATTAAGAGTGGCCTTGAGGATTGCTCTGAAACACCGTCCTATTGTCAACTCCAAGTGTCTTTGTTTTCTATCTCATTTTTCCCTAAAAGTAGCTCTATTAGAGACTCTCTGGGCCTTAGCCTGTAACTGGCTATAATCAGCAATGTTCTTTTTCCTGGTATTTTTCCTTAGCTAGAGCTTTGGGTTTCATATAATCCTAGATAAAGGGCTGAAAAGTACAAGAGTAGTTCAGAAGGCCAACCCTGACAATAAAAAGTAAAATTATTTTAATTATATAAGAGATAATAATAAGACTCAAGAATCATGAACAATTAACTATACACAGAACAAAAATCAACTTCTGCTTAATGTTTTTTTGTTTGTTATTTAGTCATTTTTTGTCATGTCCAGCTCTTCCTGACCTCATTTGGAGTTTTCTTGGCAGAAATACTGCAGTTGTCTGCCATTTCCTTCTCTAGCTCATTTTACAGATGAGAAACCAAGGCAAACAGGATCAAGTAACTTCCTTAGTGTCACCCAACTAGTAAGTGTCTGGGTAGAGATTTGAACTCATGAGCAGTCTTCCTGACTCCAGGCTTGGCACTCTATCCACTGTGCCAAGAAGATGTCCATTTTGAGGATACATTAAAATGAGCATAATAGCAATGGAATTTCTGTGTGGGCACCTTTTTGAATTACATTTTTTCTTACATTTTCTTTTTAATATTTTATTGATCTAATTTTTCCTTCTTTTTTTCTTTCTTCCTTCCTTTTCTCTCTCTTATACCTCTTGTACTACTAACTTGATCCTCCCCAACAAAGCAAATTAGCCCATTCACCTCACTGGAATCTGTATACTCTATTAGTTACTTCTAATTCATCACCTCTAGGTCAAGATAGGGAGAGAGGCTTCATCATCAATCTTTGAAGGTCCTCACTGGTTCCCAGAGATAAAGCAAGAGAAGAATAGAAAACAGACAGATGGACAGACTGATAAAGAAAGATTAGGTCAATAGAGAGAGATAGACAGATGTAGATAGGTAGATAGATGGATGTAGATAGATAAATGGAGATAGATAGATAGATATATGTAGATAGCTAGGTAGGTAGGTAAGTAGGTAGATAGATAGATGTATTTTAGGTATGACAATCCATTCCATCATTCTGATAGCTAAAGGACTCCTTTGTAATGTATGGAAATACTCAGCTGGGCAGACCATGCCTTAACCGCCATTGGTTCAACTTTTCTCTTTGTAGATTTTGGAGATTGTTCAAAATTTTCTTTGCCTTATCTTCAGAACATTTGCAACTTGGACTACCTGAAAGATCTCATGTTGGGAAATGCCCCTTTTGTTCATATACTTATACTAATTTGATTCGTTTGATTGAAAGATATTGGATGAAGCTACTTTTTCCTGAATTTAGGGGAAAAAATCTCATCTCCATTGCCAGAACTTGTGGATTAATTATTCTTCTTTCATTCTTGGATTTTCTATATCCCCAGTTCATTTTCCCCCCTCACTTTGCTGTCCATCTTTTTTCTTTCTATTTTTATTCATTTTTCTTGTCCTTCATTGTATCTCTCTAATTCTTTCCCATTTCCATCAACAGAAAAAAGGACTTAGGTAAACAAGTATTTGGGCTACCAAAAATTATTTTCAATCCACAAAAGAAGGTCAAATTTCAAGTACATAGGTTTGACTTTTTCCAATTCTTTAGGGAGATTTCTCAAAGTGAACAGGCAGCTCAATCATTCCATTCAGAAATCTGATGAAACATTCTCTGGGTCCTGGCTCAGCACAGTTTACAGGCTCCAATCATGCTTGTTTTCATTTTGGAAATGGAAAAGCTATAAAACCAAAGGGTCCAGACACTGTTATTCCCTGGGGGGATTACCATCTCCTAAATTCTTTAATCCAAGAGCCCTTCATCTGCATCCCTGAGATTATAGCTCTAGTCTAGAAACTCATTCATGAATATTTTATAAGAAAATCACAGCATTTCAGATAGAATCCAATCAAGTCATCAAAACTTTTATTAATAACTACTATGTAAAATATACTCAATGCTTCAAAGTGGGGTTCAAACTAATGGATCTCAAAGCCTTATATTCTATGGATAGATAAACAAGGCCCAGAGGAATAGGTGAAAAAACAGATTGAACCCAAGTCCCTTGACTCTGGGTCTGATCTTCCCTTGAAATACTAGAAACCAGTGAATAGAATAGTAAGTTAGTAAAACCTGAGCTCAAATGTGTTCCCAGACACTAGATGTGTGACCCTGGGCAAGTCACTTAACTCTTACTTGCCATGATTTCCTTAACTATATAATGGAAATAATAATACCATCCTGCTTATGGGGGGGAAGAGGGAATATTTATAAAATGCGCTCAGGAGCTTTATCAATGATCATTTCCTTTCCACCTACCAAACAGTACTCTACTGCAAAATCCTGGACATAGATTAGCCAACCTTTGCTTAAAAACCTCCAGGGAGGATGAACCCACTATCTCCCAAGAAGCTCATTCCATTTTGGCCTAGCTCTCATTGTTAGGAAGATTATGCTTCTATCAACCTGAAATCTGCCTTTTTGCAAATAGCTTCTTTTCAGAAAGACCCAAAGAGCTTGCTGAATTATCTCAGACACTTAGCTCAGAATTAGCTGAGTACAAAAATCACAGCTTTATTGCTTTCCTTTATTTTTTTTTTTGACTTTTTCCTTTTCTGGATCTCCCTGAGGTAGTTAAGTCTGTGCTAGATTGGAATTTGTGTTAAATGTAAAGCTTTGTCCCCCTCCTAAGGTCATTAGTCATGGACATCCTATATGTGGCATGATGCCCAAGCAAGGTATAGATTCTTGGAGAAAGGACAGTGGCGCAGGGGGAGATGAATGTTCTGGGAAAGGGCTGTAGGAGGTCCTACTCAGCAGGAAGATCAAGTGGAGGAAACAGACTTTGGAGGTAGGGAACCTAGCTTTCAGTCCTTCTGTTCCTCACCACTTGTCTAACTTGGGCCAGTAGATTACCTTCTATGAACCTCAGTTTATTCATATTTTGACTAAAAGGGCTGAACTTGATCCCCCCCAGTCAAAGGTCTGGTAACCCCCTGACAGTGGGATCATGAGATCATAGATCCATTCATGGATTATTAAACTCAACACAAAATTGGTATTTAATCAATACTGGTCATCTTAGTTTAGTGAATTTCTGCATCACATCAACCATCTGGAAAGAAAAAAAGTATATATGTCTGGGGGGGAGGGGCTGCAGGGTTCCAGATTCCTCTCTTATTCCAGAAACTATTAGGATTACAATCCTGGGTAGCAGGAACTTTAGAGGTCTTCTAGCACCATCTCCTCTTTTGATCAATGGGGAAACGGAGGCTGGGGAAGGGAAATGATTTTTCCTTTGTTAGGGTGATAGAGAGAGGGTGGGAGAGCCAGGAAAGAGACAGGCAGAGGTTAAGCATTTCTATAGCCATGGGCTAGCTCTGTGCTAAAAACTCAAAAATGTTATCTAATTTAATCCTGGAAAGGAAGAAAAGCTATCTTGTTATCAGTATGTACTGTTTGACTGAAGCCTGCAGTTGGTTGAATAGTAGGTGGTGCAGAGGACAGAGCACCAGCCCTAGAGTCAGGATGATCTGAGTTCAAATATGACCTCAGACACTTGGACCAGTCACTTCATCCTGGGTCATCTCCAGCTGCCCTGATTCATATTTGACCACTGGACCCAGATGGCTCTGGAGGAGACAGTGAGGCTGGGGACTGAGCACAGCCTCCCCTCCCTCAAATCCAATTCATGTGCTTGTCATGATATAACCTACCTGATGTCATGGTCCTCCAATAATGAAGGACAAACAGTAATCATATATGTCTCAATTGCCCCCCATCCTGTTTAGACTGGCAACACAAAGCCATCCTATGGCCAGGAGAAGTTAATCACATGATGCCTACCAATATTACATCTAATAACCAAAGAAGAGCATTTCAAATATCAAAGGAACAGACTTCATCTCATTGTCCATTTGAAAGCTGTCAGATGCTGCTCATCCAATTGTTGTGTAGTCTAAGCAAGTCTGAACACGCTATATAAGCTCCTGGGAGATGAAGCTACTATCAGCATGCAGTCTTCCTTAGCACACTAATACAGTTCTTTCCTTTTCAAATTGTCCACTTAATTTATTTGACCTGTCTTGAAGGTCTAGCGGCAGAAAAAAACGGGAGAACAAGCCCCTCTTTATTGCAGAACCCCCAATCCTGGAAGTAACAGGAGAGGCCATCTAATCCAACTCTCTCAGTTTTTGAATAAGGAAGCCGAGACCTTTAGTCTGCCATATTGATGCTATCTCCTCTATTAAGTAGCATCCTGATCGGGAGAGATGATCATTGCAAGTCATTTTGCAACATTTTATTAAAAGTATTTTTCAAAGTAAAATTCATTGAACCTATTTGCATTATATCATAGAAAAAGGTCTGTAGTTTTATCATCCCTCCTGGCCCTCAGGGAATACCAAATGACTTTTTCACTCACTCAGATGGAGGTTGTTGCATGAGCTGAGACCTTTTCTTAAAAAGTCCACTAATTTTGAGTTGCCTGCATCAGATAATTCAAAGTGCTCTCTGGACCACACCAAAGGAAAATTATTGCAAATACAAACAAGCAGAAAGTTCCTCTTAATGCCTTAAAAGCAACAACAACTTAAATGCATGATGACTTCTATACATATTAAGTCATCTTCCCCGTTGACTTTTTCCTTGGGGAATGGGGTAGTGTTAGCCTGGATAGGAGAATCCTCCTTACATCCTAAAACTGGGACCTCCAGGAGAATATCTGTATTCAAGGAGCCTGGAGAGTGACCACATTTTTGAAATAGAACTTGTCCAAACCTCTCATCTAGCAAATGAAAAACTGGAGTTGAAGGAAAGGGACATGGCTAGCCCATGGCTTCTCAAGTTCCAAGTGTGCAAGATGGGATAATTAACTAATTCATTCATTGGGAGAAACCTGCCAAGATTGAGCAGCAATAGAGCACTACCCTAGGTGTTAGAGACCCTTGCCCATTAATAGGACCCTAGGAAGAACAGAAACCAAAAGATGTCAGAGTTGAAAAATCCTTAGAAATGATCTACTACAATTCCCTCATTTACAGAGAGTGAAACTGAGTCACAGACAGGGGAAAGCATTGGCTCCTACTTATGCTGTAAGCTAGACCTGGACCTCACATCCCCTGACTTCACTGTACCCTACAGCACCCTATTTTCCAAGCCAAAAGTACTTTACTGCAGCAATTGCTGCTTCTTCTCTTCCTGCTGCTGCTGGGTCTGATTTAATTTATTCATGAACATTGGGATAGATCCTAATAATATGCTCCATCTCATTAATGGAAAGAGAAAAAAACACACAATGTTTTAGTTGCCAAGAGGATCATCAGGATGAACAGCTGAGAGTGCATCTGATTGTTGAGCCGAGAATTACTCCAACAGTGGGCCATTTTGACAATGGGAACAGGAGGGCTTCTAGGGCACTCTCCTCTAGCCAAGGATGAAGCACTGGTTTTCAGAGAATGTGGTCTACCCTGCAAGCTGGAGAAAATGTCACTGTTGTCCCCTACTCCACCTCCTCATGCACCCCTCTCTTGGTGGATCCATTATTCATAACCAGAAGAAACCAGGGAGTGATTGGCTGTAGATGGTTGGTGCTCACCTTTTTGGGGGACAAATCTGAAATGATAATTGAGGTTCAACAATAACCACAGAGTACTGCTTGAAGGAGTCCATCCATTTTTCTCTATGGTCAATTTTCTGTTCAGTGCATTTCATTGAATTAACTAATTCAGGCCAACACAAAATCTCCTGCTGGGCTTTTAGTATCTGACTGGCCCATCTTCCTCCCCCATCTCAGAAAAGAAGCTTGTAACCCAAGGCCAATGGCAGCCAGTTTTACTAAATTCTGTACATCATGGAAGTCATGGGGGATGGAAAAAGATCAAAGGAGGTTTTGTTTCCTCTTCTAGAAAGAGGAGGCTGAGGCCAAAGCAAAGAACCAACATTATTTGGATTCTTGTCAATGGAGAGCATAGACTAGGAGAGTAGAAGTCAGTATGAATAGAGTATCATGGAGGTGTAGAGGCTGCAATTGCTTTGGAGGTATTGGGCTCAATTCTGATATCAGTGTGTTTTGGGACTAGGTGCTCAGTAGAAGACTACAGTGCCATATACTAGCTGAGAAAGGGATTATGACCTGAGGGTACATTTGGTGGGAAGTTGGCAGATGACAGACTCAGGAGATTGCAGCATGATTATTTATTGGGCTGGTCTAAACTTGTCTGGAGGACTCTACTTAGGGTCTGGGCACATTGTTTCATCAATGACATCATTTAACTGGATTTGATATAAAAAGAAGAGGTTATTCTTTATGGGAATCACATGAAAAAAAGAAGATTGAGGGTTTAGTGAAGAGAAGACTAAGAGTGCCCATGGTGGCTGAGGCCAAGTGTCCAAAAGTTTACTCTGGAATGGAGAATAATTTCATTTGACAGAGCCCCAGAGGGTAGAACCAGGAGTGATGAGAAGGAGCTGGAGAGGCAGATAGCAGCTAAAGGTCAGACTGAGCTTTCCCCCTACCCCCCAAGGAGGGACTTTATTTTGAAATAGAACTTTCTGGTCCAAACTTTTGTTTATTTGGATTCTTTTAGTTTTAAATTCAGATGGTACCAAATAGCATGAGACTGGCTTGTTTTAGCTTGTATTTTCAGTATCATTGAAATCTAAACCTAAGGGGGCAGCTAGTTGGTGTAGTGGATAAAGCACTGGCCCTGGAGTCAGGAGTAGTTCAAATCCGGTCTCAGACACTTAAGAATTACCTAGCTGCGTGGCCTTGGGCAAGCCACTTAACCCTGTTTGCCTTGAAAAAAAAAAAGAAAAAACCTAAGAGCCTAAGAAATGAATGACTCACTTGGTCAGTGACCAGGCTATTCTGACTTGTTCTTGTAACTCAAAACAAGTGCAGATGGGAAGGTTTATGCCATGATTCACTTCTTAACAAGTTTTGTTCTCCATTCTATTTATGTAGAAGCAAAAGGCAACAATGTGGAGAAGAAAGCTGACCCGAGTGCTTTGAGTTTGAAGCCCATTTCTGAAGCTGCTCAAGAGCTGGAGGGCAAACCATTCAGGCATAATTTGGGTGCTTGGTAAAATGAGAATGATGAGCTCAGTTTTTCCAACTTCACGGGGTGCTTAGGGAGAGAATGTATCCAAAGCAAGGTCTCTTTCTGAAAGCAGGGGAGAACTGCCTTCCACCAGTATCAGCCCAAGCCCTCCTTTAGGAGTAGTTCTTAGGTCATCACATTTCCACTTTTTAAAAATGGAGAATTGCATTTCCAATTTTGTGTGTGTGTGTGTGTGTCTGTATATTTTTTTCAGTTTTTTGCAAGGCAAACGGGGTTAAGTGGCTTGCCCAAGGCCACACATCTAGGTAATTATTAAGTGTCTGAGGCTGGATTTGAACTCAGGTACTCCTGACTCCAAGACCAGTACTCTATCCACTGCGCCACCTAGCCGCCCCTGTTTCTGTATTTTTCTAAATGTGTTTTGGGTTCAAATGACCATGTCTGTATAGAATAAATGCTTATGTTTTTAGAACATAAAATTACAATTGGAAGTCTGGTAACATAGCAGACATTCACACTAGGACCAGCCTGTAAAGAAGAAAGTTCTCCTTCCATCCCAGCAAGCTGTAGGATCATAGGGTTCTCTGGCCATTTTCTCTAATGTTACCATAATTATTCCCATCAGAATTCTTGATTTGGACTCCCAGAAATTAAGCCCCTAATTACTTTGGTGAGGGAATTAATCTTTTCTTTTTAACTTCACCCCTTCAACTCAACTATCTCAATTATAGTCAATGCACACAATTAATAGCTAGCCAGTCCCAGATCAGACCTTGTTTCATATCCCAAACAACTCTGCTCTATTGCTCTAGAAAGAGTAACCAATGAACACTATTGCTTCCTCAATGACACAAAGCAAAATCAAAACCAAAAAAACTACATGATAATTGGCTGCCCTATTGTTTCACTCCCAATGTCTAAGACTCCCCAGGGGAAATTGCCCTTCCCCAGCTACCATTTTGATTTTCTTACCTTCATATTTGCATTCCCAGTCCTCAGAACAGTGCTAGACAAATCACAACTGTTTAACAATTATTCCTTCTGTCCTCCTTCCCTTCCTTCCTTCATTTGTTGGTTATCACTAGACCTGGTGATCAAAACCATAATAAACATGAGGCAGTTAGGACTGCTCCAATTGACCTTGAAACAATCTAAGGACTCCTACATCAGAGAAAGAAAAGAAAATGAGCAGACTAGATGCTTCCTCCATCATCCCAGGATATTCCAAGGCATACACTCTCCCAGATTTGTCCCACTCCTTCCTTGGTCCCAGAGCTATCTTTCTTTTCCATCATCTGCTAAATATTGCCACCTTCATTTCCTTCACTCTGTTCCCTAGGGGCCTAGGACACCAGTCTTTAGGAGCACTTTCCATTCCCCAACCCCCAGCAAACCACAATAATCCGAACCAACCTCCAATTTCCCCCATTCCCTACTCTCACTTGCTCCAGTTGCAAACATTATTGGTCACGACTGACAGTGTTTCTTCTCTACTTAGAATTCATTATTTGAACTAGATTTGTGGATGTTTGCTTTCTTGTCTTGTCCAACTCCCTAATGTTACCCAATTACATATGATGGGAGTTGTTTTTTATTTTTTTAATGTAAGGAGGAGAATTCTAAGAATATAAATGAATCCTAATTATTTTTCCAGATGAACACACAGAGACAGCAAAGTGGGCAGATTCGCTTTGTAGGGTTATCTCCTGGGGGATATTGTCCTCACAAAAAAGACTGGAATGACTCTTCTGAACCCCAGAACAGAACGATTTTACTTTCCAAAGTACATCCAGGGAGAGTTGAAGAGAGCTCATAGGAGTCTCCCCATGACTTGCCCAGACAGAGAAATTCTTC
This sequence comes from Macrotis lagotis, assembly GCF_037893015.1. NCBI lineage: Eukaryota > Metazoa > Chordata > Mammalia > Peramelemorphia > Peramelidae > Macrotis > Macrotis lagotis. Next base: position 5,241,011 of record NC_133663.1, on the reverse strand, counting down.
TTTTCTTTCAGGATTTTAAGAAGGTCAAGGAGCATGGCATAGAGGAAAATAACATTCTGGGACCCTGGAGGCTTTGGTTATATGCCTAGATCTCCTATCCATTGACTTCAAAAGCTATAAATGCCTTGGTCTTCATATTTGTAAGACAAAGACTTGGACTCACTGAGTTACATGAGTGCTCTTGACTACTGTTTCAAGGTCTGTGTCTACTGTCCTCAGCTTCATGCTCTGAAAGGTTCTTTGACCTGGTTGCCAATACCAGAACTATCCATGTCAATGTGTTGGCTAGACATAGCATTACCACCTGGCAAGAAGAAGGAGCAATTCAGACAATAAAGAAGCTACACAAAAAAGTAAAGGACAAAGACACTGGGGGTCTGGGACCCAGAGCACTTGAGGTTATTTCCAAAGTAAAATATTTAGATCATCTTAGCCTGGAGGAATCACAGTGTGGATGCTCACTAATAGGAGAGAATTTTCTTACTAGCTTTACTGAACCATAATTAAACATGATCCATGTGATCAGAGTTGTGGTTGGAGGTTCCTCAGAGTAGAATGCGACATTCAAGACCATGCCAAAGGATGCTTCTTTTCATGGATCTATGGATGGATCCATATAACTATTCTCAGAAGTTCATGACCCCATCTCACACTTTACTATTTTCATCTTCTTCCCAAACCCATACCTTCCTCGTCAATTTTCAATTTCTCTTGAGAGTGCTACCATGCTTTTAAGTCACCTAGGATCACATCATCAGAGGCACCCATAACACCCAGCCACATTGAAACAATTGCTAGGTCTCATCAATTTAACCACAAGAGTATCTCTCATTTTTATCCTCTACTGTCTCCTTTCATGGACTCTATCATGAACCCTTACCTGGACCATTGTGATAGATAATCTCTAATTGACCTATCTGTACAGGAAAAAGACCAAGTAAAAGGAATGGGTTTTTCCCACATGAGATATAGCTGAAAGGATGGAATTTGGAGTGCATACATTCTTTTTATTAAAAATCTTTCTCTGTTTATAATTGATCAATTAAAAATGGCAAAGTGTCAATGAGTTGTCTGTGGTAAAATTCCAAAACAGATCAATGAATCATTGTAGAGAGCCACAGATCCTATCTTTTTTTAGAAAGGTTTTATTTTGAGTTTTACAATTTTGCCTCCAATCTTGCTTCCCTCCCCCCCTCCACAGAAGGCAGTTTGTTAGTCTTTACCTCGTTCCCATAGTACACATTGAACTCAGTTGAATGTGATGAAAGAGAAGTCATATCTTTTAAGGAAGAAATATATTGTGTGAGATATAGCAGAATGACATATTAAGATAATATTGGGGTTTTTTTAAATTAAAAGTAATAGTCTTTGGTCGTTGTTCAAACTCCGCAATTCTTTCTCAGGATACAGATGGTATTTTCCATTGCAGATATCCCAAAATTGTGACTGATTGTTGCCCTGTTGGCACACACATTTTTTTAGGGTATTTTGCAAGGCAAATGGGGTTAAGTGACTTGTCCAAAGCTACATAGCTAGGTAATTATTAACTGTCTGAGACTGGATTTGAACCCAGGTACTCCTAACTCCAGGGCCAGTGCCCTATCCACTGTGCCATCTAACCTCCCCTGACATATATATTCTTAACTGGACAGTAGGCTTGAGAACCTGACCCTTGTCTGGTCTCTACTGATATCTCAGAAAGATACAGGTGGACAATTTACTTGCAATGATGATATGTGTGTGTTCTACCAGCCTGTAACAGTGTAATAATTATGTTATATAATGTATGATAAATAATTAATTATAGATAATAGAGAATTAAAATAATCTAGATATGTACATAAATAAATCATACCTTAAACAGTCCCTGGACTCAAGCAACTACTCAGAGATGAGATATTGCAAAGGGAAGATAGTGCTGTCCTCCAGAGAAAAAAGTACGTTAGGGGAAGGCAGGGTTGAAAAGAAGTATAAGGTAATGAGTTCTGTGTGGTAAATGTTGAATTTGAGATGACTGGGATTTCTGGATGGAGTTCTGCTGAAGGCACAATGATGTTGCGAGAGTGGTGCTCAGCAGAAGGAGTAAAGTTAGAAAAACAGAAGTGAGAGTCATCTGGGTAGAGATGTTCATTCAACTCATGGGAATTGTTGAAATCACAGAGAGAAATATTTAATGATCACACACACACACACACACACACACACACACACACAGTCTACTCGTTTTCTTTTCCTTCTCTGATGTGGGAGTCCTTGGATTTTTTCAGGCTCAGTTGGAGAGAAAAAGGTCAGAATTAGATACATCTGAGGATAGCATTTATCCTCTGGAAAATGATGGGGTTGCCCTGGCTTCTTTCCAAGGTGCCATACTACTTGGGTGCTTTGTGATTCTATTCATTTCAAAAGAATACTTACTATGGATCATCCCAAGGTATCTCTGCCCTTGACTTTCTCTCCTCTCAGTGAGCTAAACATTGCGGACTGATCCAGTGTAGCAGCTTAGGCAATGGTTCAGGATGCCAACTCTTCTTAATAAGAAGAGGCTTTGGGTTTATGAACAGTCTAGTTGGAAGTGGCATTTCAAAGAGATTGAAGAAATCAGAAGCAATTGAACTGTTGGACCTTTGGAGGTTTTTGTATGCTTTAATGTAATTGTTAGATCTAGTAAAAGAGAACCAGATGATGAAATTATTAGACCTGAGTTAAAAGTCCTGTGTGTTCTTAGGCAAAACATGGAATATCCCTGATCCTCAGTTTCTTTATGGTAAAAAGAAAGGATTGAACCTGATAGATCTGAGGTCCCTTCCATTCATAGAATGTGTGACAACCAGGACCAAAATATCCTATCTCTATCATCATTCTCTTATGTATTTTACATCCCCCTATAAGGATAGCAGCTCCTTGAAATCAGAAATGATGAAATTTTTGCAGCGGTATCCCCAGCAGCCAGCAGCTGCACACTGCCCAAATGTGCTATGTGACTCTAGATTGTCATTTATAAGATCACCCTCTACCATAATGAATTGGTAACTTTTTCTTCATTGAAGGTCACTCAATCTATATTTACAGCTCCTTCAAAATTAGAACTGTTGACCAGGGTATTTCCCTTTTCCCTCAGGGTGTTTCACGCCTACCTTAAAGTCTTCATCTCTTTCCTCAACTCCTGCCCTCAGAACAAGGGAACTGCAAACTACAAATGAATACGCCTTCAAAGATTCTTACTGCCCAGTTCTTGAGTAACTAATTTCCCATGAGATGTTCTTCCCCTGGACCTCTGTTACTCACAGTTCCTTTATGTGGCTCCCACTCACGTGTCCATGAACTCTGAAATGACCTCTTCAGATCACACTATTCCACCTCCACTCATCCTTACTGGTCCTCCAATCCCTCCAACCCTTAGTTATTTTCTAGTCCATCACCTTTATAGTCATCAAACTTTGTCTTTGCCCTATCTTGAACCTTTAGTTGACCAGTTCAAATCTACACTGTCCTTTGCCCTTGAATCTCTTTTTCCCCCTTAACCCTATGGCCAATCTTGCCTTATGAAGACTGTGCCCTGGATGACTTTTACTCTTCACTGCCTTCACATCTACACATGTGCTTCCAAATGATGCTCAAGAGAGTCACAAATTGATGCTGACTGGGTCCATTGCTGGCTGAGGTTCATGACCTTTAAGAGGACTCTGGCAGCAGCAAGGAATCCATTTACACCTCCTTTATGAACTCCCTAAACTACTCACCAGAGCAACTTTTCTAAATCTTTTCATCCCTCCTTAAAACCCCCAAAGCCCCCCTTTTCCCTACTCTCTATACTGACTGTGCTTCACTGAAAACCTGGAGACCATTTGCAGAAACTATTGCTTCTCCTCCCCTCTCTATGTCCCAGAGGCCTTTATCTAATCTCTCAGTCATTACTCCTGTTCTACACACAAGGTGACCCTTTGTCCTTACTGTAAGCCTCTATATGCACAAGTGATCCCATTTTATCCCATCCTCCCCAGCAGATTTCCTCCTCCATTATATCTATTTTCTAACTAATTTGTCATTTACAAACATGCTCATTTCTCCACCAGCATGAAAAAATCTCTCACTTCTTTCACCCATTCTCAAGAGCTGTGATCCCATCCTTTCTCATTTCTATAATCAAACACCTAGAGAAGAGCATCTACTAGAGTTTTCTCCACATCCTTTCCTTTCTACTCTCTTTACAATCTGGTGTCTGAGCTAATTTTTTAACTGTTTTCTTCAAAGATACCTCTTTGACCTCTCTGCTCACTTCTAGTCTTACATCTTACACCTACCTATTAGATATCTCAGACTGGATAAGCTCAACTTGTCCAAAACTGATCTCGTTATCCCCCCCCCCAATTCCTTCCCTGTCTTACCTCCCCAGTTATGATTGGGATGCCGCAAACCTTCCAAACTCACAGCCTGGGTATTTCCTTTGACATCTCACTCTCTTCCCCTTCCCTTAGCCAGTGTGTCACCAAGTTTGACCCTTGTACTATCTCTCTTATCTTCTCTGCTCTGATCCTGCTTCTATCTTGGAGGAAGCCCTCAGCCCCTGTCATAGATACTATTGCAAGAGTCTGATGACTTTACATGATGATTCTGTTTTATATTTGAAAAGAATAGAAAGTTGTGCATGGTATGTTTATTTTTTCAGTGCAATCATCTTATTTATTGTACTTTATGGAAATGCTTTTTTATTCTGTAAATTATATTTTTTTAAAATAAAAAAGTCTAATGGCTTTCCTATCCACAAATTTCTTTCCACTTCAGTCCACCCCTCACTTATCTGACAAACTATACTCAATGTACTTGAAGGGCTCCTTATTATCTCCAGGATAAAGCAGAAAATTCTGATTGGTGTCCAAAGCCTTTCGTGACTGTATCTCCTCCCTTATCTTTCAAATATGCTCATTCCTTATCTCCACATACTCTGGAATACAGTGACACTGGCCTCTTTGCTGGTCTTCATGGTATACATACCCTCTCTCAATTCTCATAATTTCCCATACTGTCCCTCCCTAATGGAATTCTCTCCCTCTCCATTTGTATCTCCTGTATTTTTTGACCTCCTTTATATCCCAGATAGAATCTTGACTTCTAAAGTATTGTGTGAGACAAATGTCACTTAAATAAATTTTGGAGATCTCTCAAGGTATGAGGAGAAGGCTTTATTTGTTTCTCAAGGAACAGGCCACAATCAATTAGAGAGACTGAGGAAAAAACAAAAGGCCCAAGAATCACATTTATCCTAACTGGATTCTCCCCCCAGCCTGCCACACACATACACACTGACCCATCCTCATTAATAAGGAATGTGGTCTTACAATCTAAACACGAAAACTACCCTAGGGGAAAGAGCATAAAATTCAAACCTAAACCAGATTATCTCTTTAGCCCTAGGAATTGAATGATTCTCTGGACATCAACAGATAAGGTGAGGCCAGTCCACTCTTCAACAATATCCCAGAAGTTTACTTTGTCAAGGGAGGAGGAGCACATAGTTAACCAAATTCAATCTATAATATTTTACTGAAGAAATCTCAGACTTCATCCCACTCAGTATGAAACCTTTTCTGGAATTTCTTCATGCTACTGTCTTCTTTCTGTTGATCATGTCCAATTCATCCTGTATGTTTCTTATTTGTGTATCTTTGTTTGTAGTTTCCTTCATCTGACAGCAAGTGCCTTGAGAACAGGGACTATCCTTTGTATTTTTTAATCCTTGGAAGTTAGCATAGTGTCTAGGATGCAGTAGATGATTAATAAATATATATTGACTGATTCCCCTTGTGGAACTTGGGGTCATCCTTGATAATCAGATCAATTTGGTAGGCAACAAGTTGAAATCTGGAATAGAGGCAATCAGATTATCCTTTCTGTATTTGGAATTTTCCATAATGTCACCTTAAAAAACCCTCTTCTCATTCCAAAGCAACTTATTAGCTTTTGCCTGGGCCTTTGAATGAATTCTTCTTGTCCATATTACTGTATACTTCAGCTAAACTGTGAAAATAGTGTTTAGGTAATATTTCCAACCATCATGGGGCTACAGATGCTAATTACCATACTTCTCTTTCCCCAATGTTTACAAGAATTCAAGCTTTAGTGGCTTGGAGAATAAGAAAAGTTTTTTTCTGAGAAATAAATCATCATAACTGGGAGGCTAAAACCCATCCCAAATCTGGAGTGCACTATTGAGGGGACACACTTTTTGAAGTTGTATTGAGTTCAGGTTCACTTGCAATGAGCTATAGAGGTCTGAAGAGATGAAACAAAGACCTTGCTGACTCTTAATAATAGGGCATTTTCACCAACATCCCCCCACAGCTGACATTAAGTATTTATTATGTGATCTATATTGGGCTAAGTGCTGATGATCCAGCTAAGTGCTGATGATCGGGCTAAGATGATCTAACAAAGGCAAAAGCAGGTGTCTGGGATTATATGTGTGTGTGAATATGTATGAGTATATATACCCACATATACCCACATAGACTATGCATATATATATATAATTATATATTATATAGCTCTATTATCTCTATGTTTTTATAATCATATATGTATATGATATATTACACACTAAATATGACTTGTATAAATGTTTATATGTTCATTCCTATGTGTATATTTATATCATAAATTGTAGATGATCACAGGAGAAGGTGTAATCATTTATAAGAAGGGAGAAATACATCTTGCTGAAGGTTTGGGGGATCTTGGCTGAGATGTGAATGTAAGCAGGAAAGTCAACAAATAGAGACACAGCCAAAGAATATTCCAGACAAAAGTCAGTGAGAATACAAGTAAAATGGAGATAGAGAGTCTTTTCTAAGGAGTAGCAAGGAAGCCAGTGTCACACAACACACATGGAGATGAGTAAGGTATAAGACTGAGACTCTAGCAAGTGTTCAGGCTATGAAAACCTTTAAAAGAGAAGATTTCATAAGGAGCTACTGGATTATGTATGCATGAGAGGAGATGATAAAGTAAAATTTAAAGTCTAGGAAGAGTGTTTTGACTATTGAATAGAGTATGGATGACCTACTTTGAGAAGATACTCGTGGCCAGCACATCAACCAGCAGGTTATTGCAATAGTCCTGGTATGAAGTGATAAGAGCCTTTTTCTAGGATTGTAACACTGACAAAGGAGAGAAGGAAATACATTAGAAATATGGTATAAGGTCTTGGCAACAGACTGAAAGAATGAGAGAGAATGAAGAGCTAAGGATGGTACCCATATTGAGAGCTGGATGACTAGTCTGATTGTTATGCTCTTAAGAACAATAGGGAAGTTAGAAAGAAGAGGGACTTTTTTTTGAGTAAGTGGAGGTAGTTCAAGATGTCCAATAAATAGTTGGAGATCTAAGCATGGAGATGTTAAGGCTGGAAAGTTAGCTATGACTCTCATTGTTTAGAGATGCTAATTGAATCCATGGGAGCTGATGAGATCACCAAGTAAACTAATATAAAGGACGAAGAGAAGAAGGCCCTTGACTAAGATTTGGAGGTGGGCATGACATGGATGAAAATTCAGTACAAGAACCTGAGAAAAGCAGAAAAACAGGAAGAAGGAGAACTAGCAGAGTCCAGTGTTGTAGAATACTAGAAACAATAAATTATCATGGAGGATAGGATGCTTGGCTTCATCAAAGGATAACGAGTGAAACAAAGGCTTTGAATTTTCCAATGAAGAGGTTCTCATTAACACTGAAGAGAGTGGATTCGATTGAATGCTTAGTTAGAAATCAGACCTTAAAGAGTTACAGAGGGGAGGAAGTGAATAATTCAATTGTAGATGAACTTTTCCAGTAGTTTATTCAAAAAAAAGTGGATAGATGTAAAGAATGAGAAAAACTGGGAATAGACAGATAAAATGAGAGCTCTTTGAAAATGACAGAGAAATGAGCTTATTTTAGGCAATAAGGAATTAACTAGAAGGCAGAAAGCATTAGAAAATTCATGAGAGCATGGGGATTATAGATGACCCAAATTATTGGAGAAGATGAAATTGAATGGGTCATTTATTCTCTTATAGACAGTATTGCATTTACAAGAAGGAGGACCACTTCATCAAGGGGATGGGGTTACAGTTGAATTCTGGAACCAAAAGCCAGACCAAAGTGCTACTCTGAGAAACAGGGTCATTTCATTCATTCTGTTCTAATGTTCCCCCTATTGTTCCTCCTGAAAAGGACAGAACAACATTTCCCAAGCACTCCAAATTCATCTGAGCAAGAGTCACTCTGGATATCTTCAAAGTATTGATCAATTTTATTAAATTTTTCCCCTTCTTAAAAACATCATACTCTCATTGGATGTTAAGTTTAAGCTACTAAAAAATAAATCAATAGCATTTATTTTTAAAATTACATTTTCTGTTGCAGGAATGTTGAGCTTTCTTTTCAGACATGGGATTTCACTGGTGAAGAAAACACCAAGGGATTCTTGCTGTAAGAACTCACATCAATTTGAAAACCTTAGCACTTAAGGGTACAGAAAGGCTCAAGGACTTGAGTAGGTCAAAACAGCTAAGGGGCTCAGATTTGTTACAATTCAATCATTTTTTGACTTGTTTCTGATTCTTTTTGACCCCATTTGGGGTTTTCTTGGCAAAGGTATAGAGGTGGTTGGCCATTTCATTTTCCAGCTCATTTTACAATGAGGAAACTGAGAAAAAGACAGTCGGTGACTTGTCCAGGGTTCACATAATTAGTAATTAGTTTGAGACCAGATTTGAACTCAGTGGTCTTCCTGACTCATGTCTGAAAAATTATCCCCTGCACCACCTGGCAACTTTAAACCAGGATCTCCCTGACTCTTAGACAGACCTTCCATTAACTATTCTAGACTGACTCTTTTTTTTAAGTTTTTGCAAGGCAAATGGGGTTAAGTGGCTTGCCCAAGGCCACACAGCTAGGTCATTATTAAATGTCTGAGACCAGATTTGAACCCAGGTACTCCTGACTCCAAGGCCGGTGCTTTATCCACTACACCACCTAGCTGCCCCTAGACTGACTCTTGGAACTTTATATTTTCTTTTGGTTTTGATCCAGAGTTATGATTTTCCTGCTACAGGAAAAATCCCTTACAACCAATACAGATTGGTTCCCAATCAATAATTAACAATCTTAGAAAGTTGCCTGGGACCCTGAAAGTTTCAGTGACTTGTTCAGGGTCACTCAAACTATGTATATACTTGAATTGAGAATTGAACCCAGTCTTCTTGGCTTCTGAGGTCAGTTCTCTATACCATTCTGTCTCTCAAAGCTTGTGTTGGAATAATGAGGGCTCTTAAACTCTTTGTGCTCATGTATATAGGTATGTAGGTGTATGTCTATGTGTATATGCTTGTGTGTGTTTGATGGACCCATTTGGACCCATCTGGTATAGCTTATAGACCCTTTCTTGGAATCCTATTCTTGAATGCACAAAATATAATACATAGGTTTACAAAGGAAATGAATTAGATGGAAATACAAAGATCAAATACATATGCAAACAAACAAGTCTATGGATATGGATAATACACGAATGCAAATGTGATCTGTCATATATTATGCAAGCATCTATGCATGCATGCTCTGTATCCCCAAAGTCTTAGTGTAAATATATTCTATTAGATTTTAAAACTTTTGGGATACAATGTATATGCAAGGAAAACAAAACTTTCCACTCCCTTCAACATTGTATTAGTGAAAAAGGGTCTATCATGGAAAAAACCACTCATATTGAAGCCACATTGCTGTTTCACAATGTACTAGCTATGTGACTCCCAAGAAGTTTTTTCTTACATTCAGGAAACAAAAGGTAGTGGACATTGTGGAAGATAAAATATTGTTGTGTTTTGTTTTTAGTTAGTACAGGCAACATGGAAATCAAATGATCAGATCAAATAGGGGAAATATTTGCATCAAACAACACTGATAATATTTATGATCTATAGGGAATTAACATGAGGTTATAAAGTTAAAGACAATCCCCCAAAAGATCAGTTCTTAAGGTGCATGAGCAATTTGGAAAAATAACAATTATAAATGACAAATAACAAGAAAAATGCAAATGAAAATGGCTGATATTTTATCTCACAGCCTACCAATGGGAAATTGGTATTTTTAAAAAGATATCTTTAATGCTGAAAGCAATGAATTATTCTATCCATCCTGGCTATCCCTTTGTAATTGCCTGTAATTGCTATTTTATCGTTGATCCCCATTCTGGACAAAATCTCACCGAGGATACAAAAGATAGAAATAAAAACTCAGCATATTACAGAAATATTAGCAACACTATCTGCATTAGCAAAGAATTGGATAAATGAGTATACAACCAATGGGGATGATTGAGCAAAGGGATTTAAAAATGTAATGGGTTACTATTACTCAGCTAGAAATGAGTAATTCCCAGAAAAATGTAATATTTATATAAATTAAAGCAGAATTCATAGTGGCTAGAATAATATAGATCAAAAGTCACTAGAAGGAAGTTGAAGTCTGAGCAACTGAAAACTCAGTTCCAGCCCCTAAAACCGATGAGATGGATATTTTTCTTCATTGTAGTCAAGACCACTAGAACAGAATGTTGCATAAATTGTCATATGGGTTCACTGTATTTGGTGCCATAGCTTGAGTTTGGGAAGATATGAGAGGAACTAGTCAATTCTAACACTTCCTTGTCCTCAGTTTCTCCTGGGGCGAGATCCAACTGGATGTGAGAAGCATCCAAAGCAACTTGCTACTTGAGGAGTCTGGAAGGGGGACAGGCTAAAATCTGAAACTTCCTTGCCAACTCCGCCAAGACTGCCCCACCCATCACACCTGGCAGGACATTCATCTCAACTAATAAGAAGAAAGACTTTTCACCAAAATCCAACTACATGATTTGGATTACAACAAATTAAAAAGCTTTTGCACAGATAAAACCACTGTAACCAAGATCAAAAGAAATGTAATAATTTGGGAAACAATCTTTACAACTAATGATTCTGACAAAGGACTCATTTCTAAAATATACAGAGAACTGAGTCATATTTTTAAAACAAAAAGGCATTCCCCAATTGACAAATGGTCAAAGGATATGCAAAGGTAATTTATACATGAGGAGATCAAAGCAATCCATAGCCATAAGAAAATTGCTCTAAATCATTAATTATTAGAGAAATGCACATTAAAGCTTCTCTGAGGTACCACCTCACACCTCGCAGTCTGGTCAATATGACCAGAAAGGATAATGATCATTGTTGGAAGGGTTGTGGAAAATCTGGGACACTATTACACTGTTGGTGGAGCTGTGAACTCATCCAACCTTTCTGGAGAGAAATTTGGAACTATGCCCAAAGGGCAACAAAAATGAACATACCCCTTTGACCCAGCAATACCACGACTGGGTCTATACCCTGAAGAGATGATGAAAAGGGGTCAAAACATCAGTTGTACACAAATATTCATAGCAGCCCTGTTTGTGGTGGCAAAAAATTGGAAATCAAGTAAATGCCCTTAAATTGGGGAATGGCTTAGCAAACTGTGGTATATGTATGTTATAGAACACTATTGTTCTATTAGAAACCAGGAGGGATGGGAATTCAAGGAAGCCTGGAGGGATTTGCATGAACTGATGCTGAGTGAGATGAGCAGAACCAGAAAAACACTGTACACCCTAACAGCAAAATGGGGACAATGATCAACCTTGAAGGACTCATTCATTCCATCAGTGAAACAATCAGGGACAATTTGGGACTGTCTGTGATGGACAGTGCCATTTGTATCCAGATAAAGAACCATGGAGTTTGAACAAAGTTCAAGGACTATTCCCTTTAATTTAGGAAAAAACCCTGCTATCTTACTGTCTGATCTGGCTACCTCTTATATTTTATGTTTCCTCCTTAAGGATCTGATTTCTCTCTCATCACACTCAATTTGGATCAATGACCACAGAAACAAAGTAAAAACTAACAGATTGCTTTCCATGGGGGAGTGGGGGGAGGGAAGTAAGATGGGGGGGGGAAATTGTAAAGCTCAAATAATATCGTTAATAAAAAAAATGCTGGGAAACAAATAAAAAAATGAAGAAGACTTTTACCAGTAGGATAGGTTGTGTGTGTGTGTGTGTGTGTGTATGTGTGTCTGAAAACATACGCCCATACATATAGATAGATAGATAGATATGTAGATAGATAGGTAGATATGTATTATTATATGAAGGTACATTCAAGATCTTTCATACTCATACCCTGAAACAGAGACTTATAGAGGCAAACTGACTTCTTTGGAAAAATTTGTTCTTTTGATGACCTTTATGATTACATTATGATCACTTCTAAAACTAGCCACAGACAAAATTTTTCATGTACTGAATGTACAATATAGACATGTATGCACATTTCTATGTTTGTGTGCATGTATAAATGTATATGTATATATATATATATATATATATATATATATATATATATATATATATATCATTCCTTGAGAAGATTCAATCTGTCGGTATTTTTAGAAGTTACCATAATATAAGCATAAAAATCATTAATACAAGATTTTTAAGAAGTCATCTCAATTTTACAGGTCTATTTTCCTGTTTACACAATGGGGTTTTGCTATCAGTCTCACAAAATTGGATTCACCTGGAATCCATTTCTCTGCTGCTGTTCCTCTCTAGAAGAGATAGATGTTTAATATGATATTACATGTCAGAATCAAGGTTCTTGTGCAAATCAAATGAGATAATATTTGCCTGATACGTAGTAGGTGCTATATGAATAGCCCACCACATGGATGATGTTCTCATCTTCTTTTCCTCTTCCTCCAGCTCTTTCCCCCAGATACTTACTTAATCAAGAGGGATTGAAGCATCTAGACACCATTTCTCTCTCTCTCCTGGCCCACCTTCCAGTTTCATTAAGGCTGACTTTGAATGATTCGACTCTTTTTTTGTTTGTTTATTTGCTTTTAGAATCTATGGACATGGGCTATGGACATTAGATTTTCAAAGAACTTTTATTTTAAAGATAGAAAAGAAAGCAATGGTCTATTTAATACTGATTTATCTTTAATTTTGTGTATAATATAAAGTTCCTCTCCATTAAACACTGCAGTGAGAATTCTCTCTCTCTCTCTCTCTCTCTCTCTCTCTCTCTCTCTCTCTCTCTCTCTCTCTCTCTCACACACACACACACACACACACACATAGAGCTATGCCACTGATAGAATTATGCTTTAGAGACAGTTTTAATTTGCCAACTTGCCTCATAGCCTAAAGGGATTCCCTTCCTCCTTTTTCTGTTATGATCTTGCAGAGAGCCCCTGCTTGGGCATTGCAGCAGAAAATTTTCATTTTGGTAGAGTGATTGGCTTTCATGTGTGGCCAATAGAGTAAACCTTTCAGAAGTATGACAAGTTAGTCTCCAGTGCAGACTTTGAAAAGTCAGACTTAGGGTCAGAGGAACAAAGACAGAATTGTTTTAGGAGAGTGGTTTCAATGATTTGAGATCCTTTCATTTTCTTTGTTTCTTCTAACTGTTCAAAACGTTGTAATATTATTATTCCCTGGTTTTTCAGAGGGGGCTAGGGCAGGAGATTGGGCAATGGCCCCAAGCTAATAGAGCATGGTAATAATTATAATGACAGCTAGCATTTTTATAGAGCATTATGGTTTACAAGTCACTTAATAAATATATCATATTATCCTCACAGCAACCTTATATGGCATGTTCTATTGTTACCTTCATTTTATAACTGAGGAAATTGAGTCAAAGAGGTTAAATGACAGATAGTAAGTATATGAGGCTGGATTTCTAGTCAGAACATCAGAAATATAAATCTAACACTTTATCCATTGTACCAAATACCTGTTTCGTGGAAGAGGTTTAATTTGATTCATTTGAATAGATTTCTATTAAGCACATACTCTGTCCAAGATAATGGTCTGTTGGCTAGTTATTAACTTGAGCTGAATCATAGAATTACTGATTCAATTCCCTCTCTGGAAAAAATAGTGTTATATAGGTCATTGCTATTATTGGAGGTCCTCCCTGAAAGAGGCCCAATGACATCACAAGGATGATGTCTTGACTTGAGCATACCAGTGTCATTGAGGATGACCTGGCTAGGGTTTGAATAGTAGAAATGCTACATTGTGCTTATCAGGTGGGATCTGGGAATCTCAATGCTTCTTCTTCCAGGTGACATTTTAGAGTTCATCCTGACCCAGAACATTGCAAGGCCTCATGAATGAAATCCACTATGATTAACCATTCAACTCAGAAATACTAAATGGGATGAAGAATGCTTCCTATTAAGTCTATGCTATAAAATGAGATAACTATTCTATTTGGTCTAACAGTACGTTTAGTGAGGAAAAGAACTGAAGATGGACAGTTCAATGGACGCACAATGAAATAGGAGTAATGGAGACAGAAGTTGGCTTATTACATAGTGCTTTGAATCATCCCTAACCTCCTTCCTTTCCTTTAATCTGCTGGTTTTTTCCCAAGGTGACCCTGTTCCTGCTGTCTTTCTTTCCCTCCCTCATCCTCTCTTCTCATTTGTTACCACTTTCCCTTTAGATTTTACTTTTAATTCCTCTTTCTTGCTTTTATCAAGTTATATATTTCTTCCCTTTTTTCCTCATCAGATTTATTCTCCCATCTTCTCTCTTCAGCTAGTTCTATTTACTAAATTTTAAAATTTCATTCTCTGCACTTCTTTCCAAAAATATTTCCTTTTACTCTTTTCATCATTTTACTTTTCGACATAGTCTAGAGTCTAGACCCCAGTCCTCTAATCGAAGACCCCTATAACCATCTGATCTTTCATTTTTACATTCTTCCCATAATTAAGTCTTTCAAGATTTTTGATAATCTAGGTTCTGCCTTAGAAGAGACTTTCTGCCACTGCTGTTTAAGGCTTAAGCCTTGGATTCTCCTTTCAGTGTGTCTACTCTCAGAGCATGCCTATAATTGCAGGTTTCAGAGAAAACACTATCCCATACTAGGATACCTCAGCCTTTCCCTGTTGATTTTTTTTCTTACATTTACCTGGCAATCTCTTACATGTTTCCATGCTCTCCCACTTCTACAGGAACCAGTTGCCTTCAAGGGTTCTAATTCTCTTCTCCCAGGACAAGTAGACTTATTAAACTTTTCATCCCCAGGTTTTATCCATTGGGAAAGCTTAATTTCCCTGGAATCTTCTC
The DNA here is from genome assembly GCF_037893015.1 of Macrotis lagotis. Lineage (NCBI taxonomy): Eukaryota > Metazoa > Chordata > Mammalia > Peramelemorphia > Peramelidae > Macrotis > Macrotis lagotis. The sequence continues at coordinate 5,225,803 of NC_133663.1, read as the reverse complement.
CCACCTCCAATCCGTCAACCCTTACTCTGCTGAAAGTTCTGAGCCATTGAGGTTCTTTTTTACCTAATTAATAAATCTTGATTTGATTCCTCTAGTTCTCATTCCTTTCTATTTCCCTGCTCCCCTCCCCCATTTCTTATACATTCCCTTGTTATAATGTCCTACACAAGAAACATTCTCCTGTAGACAAGTGTTACCTAGTTTTGTCCATAATGACCTGTCTTCTTCACTATTAACTTCTACTGGTTCTGTGTACTTTCAGAAAGAAGTAACATCAGTTTTCCATTGTTACTCTGTGGCTACCACTACCTGCAATTATTTATTCTCACTATAACTCTAACAACTATAACTATAACTACAACTACAACTACAATTACAACTATAAGTATAAAATGTAAGTCTAAGTGTAACTGTAACTATCACTATAACTATAACACTATAACTATAACTATATACATGTATTTAGGTTTTTGCAAGGCAAATGGGGTTAAGTGGCTTGCCCAAGACCACACAGCTAGGTCATTATGAAGTGTCTGAGACCAAATTTGAACTCAAGTCCTCCTGACTCCAGGGCCAGTGCTCTATCCACTGCACCACCTAGCCACCCCTTCCTATAGCTATATTGTTTGGAATGTTTGAAATACAAATGATCTCTTCAGGTCTAGTTTCCTTTTAAAAAATGTTTCAAGTTCTACTTTATCATTGAATGATCATAGTTTGTCCTATGTGATTTCATTCAGATTTGCAGGATAGGCCCCCCTGGACTAGATCCTGAACTTCACTGTTCTTTAGAGCACATTATTCCATTCCCTCTTCCTTTTTCTAGTGGGTGCAGAATAATCTTGCAATATGTAAATATTTTTTCTTCCTTTTTACTTGAAGACTTTTTTTCCAGATGACATGTAGAACTTTCTGCTTCTTAATTGAATTGTTTAATCTACTCTGTGTCTTGGATTTCCCAGACTTAGATTTTTTCCTTCTATACCATTTGTGAATTCTTTCTATTGGAATTTCATTTTCTATGTTCAGAAATTCTGGGCAGCTCTCTTCTTTTAATATTTTTATTTTTTCTTCTCTTCTCCTAGATTGTCTTTCACCTCTATGAATTTGCATTCCCTTTCTGTTATTCTCTCTAGGCTTGCCAATGCAGATTCTGCTCATTCGTTTTAATGTTTAGAACATAAGTTCTGTACCCCAGACTGTGTCAACATATTTTAATGTGATATCTCTTGCTATCTTTTATGCAGGGTTTTATTTATGATATATGGGAATGTTGATGATTTAGGTAGCTTTGCTTTCTGTCCTACTAACTTTCTTAAAATTATTGCTTCCCCTATCTTGTTAGTTGAGTTTTTGGTGTTTTTAAGTATATCAATATATTGTCTGTAAAAAGAGATAGCTTTATCATTTCTCACTTCTCATTTAAATACTCAGGAATAGCACGCTATTGTTCAATGTGTTGCTCAAATTCCACAGAGTTCTCTTTCTTATCAAGCGATGGAATAATTTTCCTTTGCTTTTCAGTATTTGTTTGTAGGATCTTGAACTCACTTACTAACTCATATTTCTCTTTGTTGTTACTGTTTTCCCATTGATTTATCCATTTATGGTACAAGCCTTTGAGATTTCTTGTCCCTGGAATTTTTGGTACTTTCAGCCTGCCCATTCATCCCTCCCCACTCTCACCCCTCCAATTTTTCTTTATAGCTGATTTTGGTTTTCTTGGGGGCTGGATCTCAAAGTGTTTCAGCCCCTTCTCACATTGGACAGTTCATGACTCATTAGGCTGGGTCTCGGCCTCAACTGACCCGTGGGTGGTCAGTATGGCCCCAGATGGACTCTGTTCTTCCTTCAGGTGGGTGGAATGCTGCCCAGCTCCCTCCATGCATAGTGAGCATCCTATCCTGGGGACCTGTCCCTCTGACCTTTAGTTCTCTGATCTGGCACAGGCAGTTCAGAGTCTGTTTTGTTTTCTTTGTTGTCATTTTTTGTTTTCCTGACACTTGGTGGAGGTTGCCCAGCACTATTATTAGTGTCCTGGCTTCTAGGCCCTGGAAGAATTCTGCTACTGAAAGACTGTAGACACACTAGCTGCTAAGATTTGGTCTAACTTCCAAGCATGAAGCTGGGGTCTCTGTGACCTTTGAAAGGGGGGGCAACCAGGGCTTAGAGTTGGGTGTTTAGCTAAGATGGTGTGTTGTTTCCTTGGGCTTTCTGATGCAACCTCAATGTAGGTAGGGTAGGAGGTAGAGAAGGGCTGTGATTGAGCTGAGGGTCAGTGAATATTGGTTCTAGAGTTCTTTTTCTTTTTTGAACCTGTTCTTAACCTTTTTAAACCTTCTTTTGTTTTGTCATTGGACATAATTTCTATCTCACAGCTCATGGGAATGAAAGAAAGTATAGTCTACTAACCACTTGCTCTTATAAACTGGAAGTCCGCTAATTGCTTTCCACTAGGAAAAAAATAATCCTTTAAATAAAAATGGTAACTAATGTTTTTGTATATAGTGAATCGTATCTCTAAAGGATCTCTAAAGGATCAACTGTAAATTATTACAAAGGAAATGGAGAAAGGTATGTTGGATATGAGCCAATTCTATTCTATTCTGAGTACTTTACTATAGTTTAAGAGATGTCAGAGATGTAAAATATGAAGAATGAGACACAGAGAGGAAAAGTTTTACACTGGCATCCACATTTAAAAACAAATCAATGAAAGCATGTGATATGCCCTACCGAGGGTTCATGGGGGAAAGATACCCACAAGACGAATACAGAATTTCAACCTATCACAATGGAGGGAGAATCTACAAAAATTAGAATGCAAATCTGTTGAAACATGTAACATGCTAACTTGTGTATTTGAACATGAAGAGAGGCACAACACATTTGCTTTTTTTCAAGGAACTTATAGTCTATTGACAATTAGAAGAAAACAATTAAATAAAATCATATAGAATTAAAACCAATAGATACTTGTATTAAAAAATTAAAAACAGAAATATTTACTCAGTACATTCATCTTTTCAATGAAGAAGATAAATTAATAGTGAATATAGAGAATTGTTTAATGTAAGAATCTATCAGATACAATTCTAGAATAGAAAAAGAAAAAAACAAAATAACAACAGCAACAAAAACTCTACTCTGCAATCTGACTTCTGACTTCATCATCCGACTGAAACTACTATATTTAAATTTGCTGGTGACATCTTTCTTGCCAAATCTTATGTCCTTTTCTTCAATTTTCTTGTCCCCTTTACAGCCTTTGGTACTTCAGTCCCCATCTCCTTCAGGTTTTTCCCTCATATCTGAATTTTAATAACATCGTTCACTTCTTATGTCTCTGACCATTTATGATGGTCCCTTTACCCTGGATCGTCGTCCAGGTCTTCTTTACTAGTAGGAGCTGGGTCCCAGGCTTCTTTCCTAGGTTCCCTTAGCTTTTCCAGCTATACTATCCCACTTGGTAAATTCATCTGCTCCCATGAGTCCAACTATCATTTTTATGGCAATTATTCCCAGATAAACATATCCAGCCTTAAACACCCTCCTGAGCTCTAATACTGCAATACCTATTACTGTTTGAGCATTTTCAATGGAATATTATGTAAGCATTTCAGTTCAACATATAGATAATAGAACTTTCTCTCAAGAATCTCCCCTTTTCTGAAATACTTTATTCCCTTCCATGGCACTACCAACCTTTCAGTTACAAAGGCTCTCAACCACGGTGCCATTCTCATTTCTGATCTCACACTGATTTCACACATCCAGTCCATTGTCAAAGTCTGTTCTTTCAACTTTCACTACATCTTTTATGTCATTGGCTTGTTTCCAATTCTGCTGCTACCACCTTCACCACTTTTTTTCTGAAATATTGGAGTACATTTCAAATGGATCTAACTCTACCCATTTCAAACCATCATACACTAAAGTACAAAAGTGATTTTCTTAAATTATAAATTTAACCTTATCACCCACTATTAAAAAAATCTTCAAGATATTCAATTGACTATGATAGCAGATACTAAGTTCTCAATCTAATATTTAAAGCCCTCTACAATTACATTCCCACCTTGGATTAAAATTGTATCTCATGCTGGTCATTCTGATGATTCCTTCTAGTTAGCCTAATAAGTAAGTCTCTAAATAACCAGTATAAAGGAACAATAGCAGGAACTAAGGTGACAAGGGGGAACTGGGAAGTCACTTACAAACATCCCAAAGCTTGAGTATAATTTACAAATTTTATGTAAAATGAGCAGGAGAAGAAAATAACGAATGGAATCTTTGCCAAAAGGACCCCAAATGGAGTCACAAATAATCAGGCATGACTGAAATACTGAAGAACAAAATCCCTTATTACCCCAAACTCCCATCCACGTCGTAGGAAGTGATCAGCAGAAACCATCTAGATGCTTCTATCAGGATTCTTTATATTATGATCTGTAAGTCTTGGATAAATCCCAGACTTTCGCAGTGAAGACCAGCAGATCACCAAATGGTGTTGATAACTTGAAGATGATGTGGCCATATTAACTTTAGAGTTTTACCAAAAACTATGGGAGGATTTGCTGGTGGCCATGTGAAAATCTTTCTATTCCTTCCCTCAGAAAACAGCCCTAGAAGCCCTGAAAGGGGCTTGATGAAAATCTCCATTGAGTTCAAGCTACTTATTGCTCCCAACTTTAAGTCATGAATGTTAGTGATATTTTTTAACTCTCTCTATATATCCTTTTTCTACACTACCTGCATCCCTTTGTCATCCTATTTCCATGTTCCTATGCCATCTGCCTATGCCATCTGTACCCTCTCTCTGTGCCTTATTAAAGTTTGATTTTACCACTACCCACTGCCACTGTGGATTTTCCTTATGAGTACCTAAAGAACCAGGCATATCTGGTCCCAGTTTATAATTTCACAAATTAATTATAGCTCCTTGAGTCTTATGTCATTGTTCTTTCTTAAACTGTTCCATTCATAATTATGTATTTCCTTCTTCATAAAAATGACATTTTCATTCCTACCTCCATGAGTTTTTCTAAGACATTCTCTATTAATGAAAGAGCTCTTTCTTCTTCCTCTTCATATACAATCTCTAGCATCTTCAAGTCTTTACAATTCTCAGAATCCCCTGCTTTACTTTGGATCCCTCTAGATAGACTGTCAATCTTACTTTTGTTTGAGACAATTGCATTTAAGTGACTTTCCCAGGGTCACTCAGTTATGTGAAATGTCTAAAGGTGAATTTGAACTCAGGTCCTTCTGACTCCAAGGTGAGTACTCTATCCAGTATACCTCTTAACTGTCTTGACTTTATTTATGCAAATGTTTAACATTTGTGTATAAATGCCTTTAAGGACTGGGATTCTTTTATTTTGTCTCTATATTTTCAGGGTCTAGCTGGCATATTTTAGTTACCAAGTGTCATTAAGGGTCAAGTTTTAAAACCTTATGTACTAATTTTAACTAACATATATGCACCCCAATATATGGCATGCATAAAATTCCTCATGGGCTACAGTAATGAATAGCAGTCTTCCAGCATTGATTCTCTCCATATGCTTTACACAAGAAAGGGAGTGGGTGCTCCTGGGAACAATAGCCAAAAAATATCCTCAGCTTAGGGGGATTTAAGCCTCTTCCTTCCCTCTTTTCATCTTTTTATTTCTATATATAAACCTGAAATGTAGTTTCTTCAGGTTTCACATAAACTTTTTCACAAAATACTTAATAATCATCTCCCTAATCACTAGTCCTACAACAAACCCTCAAATACAGGAACAGAAAAATAGGAAGGATTGTTCTTTGTGAGAGGCACAAGATGTCATCATCAAAGTAGACATTTTAACAATCTTGACAGGAGTGCATAAAACATCTTGGAAGACAATGTCCCCATAAAAGAGTTTAGATTTGATTATCCCCTAATGGAATATGCAAGGTTATAGATAGATATTTTATACAACTATATTTATGAAAAATAGTCTGTCATGGAGAAGAGAATAAATGGAATCAAAATGGCAAATGCTTTAAAATCCATAGCAGGAATTGGTATTTGAAAAGGAGATAAATTAGAAATATAATATTAAAGAGATCACAGTAACACTTAGTTTTATGTATGTGACCTTCCATGGGTTCAGCCTCTGTCCTTTGCCAAAAAGAAAAGGGATTTAAGAGAGAACCACCTCTGTAACTTGCCAGAAATATGAAGCCCATAAGTGAAGTCTTACACTCAATTAGTATATGTGATGTTTCATCCCTGAATTGTAGAGCAAAAAGAAGGTGAAGGAACTTTGTGCAATCTTTTATTTTTGCAAGGCAATGGCAATAAGTGGCTTACCCAAGGCTACACAGCTAGGTAATTATTAATTGTCTGAGGCCAAATTTGAACTCAGGTCCTCCTGACTCTATCCACTGTGCCACCTAGCTGCCCCTTGTACAAGCTTTTAGAAACAGGTACTGAGAGACTAACTTAAAAATCTCATCCTCAGACAAAATCAAAATAGCTCAGTTTAACTTGGCAATTATTCAGCTTAACATCACATGTGGAAGATCCAGCTTGGTAGCTCCCATTAACAGAGCTCATCCTACTTCAGACCAAGACCAGGGTGCTCTCTACCACCTCGAGAACTGGGCCATTTACTTTCGGTACATAATCAAAACACAAAAGAAAATGACCTTCTGTGTAATGGAAGATAACTCATTTGAGGTCAGACTTGGAAGCCACTACCAATCCTAAAGGCTGCTGACCCCACCCTCCCTAAATGAATGCTATTAATCTTAATTTTACAGTAGGGGACTCTGGATCTGGCATGGAGGATCTATGGAGCCTGGGGAAATATAACCTATATTAGACCTTAGATACAGCTAAAGGACCATTCATTATTCATTCTGCCTGGTAACAGGGCAAAATTCAACCTACCAGGAAATTGTTGCCCAAGACATTATTTCACCCACAACAAAAAGCTCTTCTAGACAGAAGAGTATCCCCCTGACATCCTGTTGCAAGGGATTTCCATTAAATCCTACAGCCCAATCACTAGAATGAGTGATCTTGCATAAATCATATTAGCAGAATCAGTTTCTGAATCTTTAAACAGAGCCAAAAGTCCTACAAGTGAAGCTGATGCTATACAACTATCCAAGGAGAGGAATCAATATTCAATTTCACAAAGATAATGCAATAGCTGGAGAAGAAATGAGGGAGAAGGCAGATATAATAGAAACTTTCCAAATTTGGAAATATGAAACCTAGGCCTTGATCAGTGAGACAAAGGAAAGATACTTGACTGAATGAAAGACAGTATTACTAGAATGCCAGGTCATCCTGGTGGAGGCTTTGGGGCATTGATAGTTGAAGTGCCGGTCCTTCCCAGAAATATTTGAGTTATTAACAAACCAGACCCAGAGTGTATTCAGTCAAACTGACTGCCTTTCCCATGATTCCAATGCAATAATAAAAGGTATAGGTGGGGGAAAGACTCAAGTAATTCTACTTTCCACTTCAGATGGAGTTAGGCTCAATTCCGGTGGAATAGTGACAATTGGACAACAGGCTCAAGGAACTTCATGGTTTTCAAATTTAAAGAAGAGAAATAATGATTCCTGCTTGGTAGGGTCTATTTTTTCAAAAATCTTCTGATTATTAAAGGCTCTATCTATGAGGGAGTGGCACAAATTACCATATTACTGAGACCTATGATTGCATCTTTGGAGCCATTATATTTTACCATCTCTAAATCCTACTCTAATTGAGTCATTTAGTGTCTTCTGACCTTTGGTTCTTCCATGGGAAAATTTGATTCAATCCAACTGAGACTGCTATGGACTTTCTTACATTGGAGCTCCATTTATAAGGAACCATTTACATGAAAGAAGCAAGTCCAAGAAGCAGGAAATACAGAGGAGGTGGCTCATCTAAAGGAAATCATATGATGCTTCTTTCATAAAAATGCTATTTCCTAATAACAATGCAATCATCTTTGAACCAATTCTCACACATTACTTAATTACTGTTTAATTTCCTAAAATCAGCACCATGGTGAAGAATTCCATCTACCAATTTGTATTGCCACCTTATCTGAAATTTATAATCCTACAGAGTTGTTTGGGGGCATTGAGTGGCCCCCAATGTAATGGCATTTCATTACAAAAAGGAAAAAAATAGGATTGAATAAGATTTGAAAGGAAAAAAGAAAGCCCTGAATGGCAATTAGCTTTATCATGTTCTTCAAGATGCTCAATATATCTGAGCACTTTCAAGTTGGTAAAATGAAACACTCAGGATATGTGCAGAATACACTGTTCTGCATGAGGTGTCTGGACCTTCCACTTATGGTTGGACTTTTTTCATATTTTCTGCAGCATGACCCCAAGGCACCAGCAACTAAAAAATGAAAAATCTGCCCTCAAGTAATAAGAAGCAAGAATCATCATGCTTTCCCAAGTTTGCTTTGAATACCGAATAGGTCATTTCTGAAGGAACCTCTGAATAATGCTTCCTATGCTGCTGCAGGCCTTCATTTATTAAAAAAAACCCTGGAAAACACAATTTATATGAAACTATAGAAGACCTCTATTGGGTTCTTTTACAAATTCAGGCTGAAGTAATATTGGAGGAATAAGATTACGCAGATGGGTTTTTGGTGGGGGAGGGCAGTATAGTTGTGTTTAGAATGAATTTAAAATTGGCAAATCTTAAACCTCCTTTCATTTGGTTTCTTAGGCTTTGATGGAGGTGTAACTATGGAGACTAAGCACATAATTACTCCGAACAGAAGCATACCTAACAAGAACAACTGGAAACCTGTAGAAGCATGACTGTAGATGCAATGTTTGCCCAGGAAAGTGAGGGCAAACTTTGAGACTTCCTCTATAAATGTTCTACGTTTGGTTCTTTTGTCTGTAGAATGAATCCTATGTATGTCCTTAGGTGTTTTTTAATAGCAAACATGCTTGTGTTCTAATAGTATAGTAACTGACCTAGTTTTTAATTAGACAAATTGACTTGAATGTTCTAGAACAGACATTCTTATCTATTTTTTTGTCAAGGACTCCTTTGACAGTCAGTCTGGTGGCATCTGTGAACTCTTTATCAGAATCATGTTCTAATATACATAATATAAATAAAATTTAATTATATATATGATAGCATAATATAGTGAAATATATAACAATAGAATAGGGTAAGTGTAATGTAATTTAGATGACATAATGTGGCTTGAGATGGCATGGCATACAACATACACAACAAAACAATTTATTATATAATACAATAAAATTTAATATAATGTGATATAATGTAATATAATATAATGTATAGTAAACATAATACAGTCCAGCTCAACACAGCACAACATAACATAATTAATATTATGACAGAAAATAGAACTGAATAGAATGCAGCACAATGCAATATAATACAGTATATAACATAACACAATATATAATTAATATAAATGATTTCAAAGGAAAGAAATGATATTGAAATAAAAAATATTTTTTCCAAAAATTTTGCATTATAAATCACCTGAAATCTCAACTTGGGTTAAGAATCTCTGACCTAGGTGGAACACTATTGTTCTATTAGAAACCAGGAGAGATGGGGATTCAGGGAAGCCTGGAGGGATGTGCATGAACGGATGCTGAGTGAGATGAGCAGAACCAGAAAAAACATTGTACACCCTAACAGCAACACAGGGGTGATGATCAACCTTGAGGGACTCACTCATTCCATCAGTGCAACCATCAGGGACAATTTGGAGCTGTCTGCGATGAAGAATATCATCTGTATGTAGAGAAAGAATTGTGGAATTTGAACAAAAACCAAGGACTATTATCTTTAATTCAGGATCTTGCTATCTCTTATACTTTCTGTTTCTTCCTTAAGGATCTGATTTCTCTCTTATCACATTCAATTTGGATCAATGTATACCATGGAAACAATGTAAAGACTGGCAAATTGACTTCTGTGGGGGTTGGGGGAAGGGAAGTAAGATTAGGGGGAAAATTGTAAAACTCAAAATAAATAAAATCTTTAAGAAGAAAAAAAATGAGGGAAAAAAGAATCTCTGACCTAGAAATAGATGAACTACTTGTTTGTGGAGCGGCTAGGTGGCTCAGTGAATAGAGCACTGGCCCTGGAGTCTGGAGGACCTGAGTTCAAATTTGACTTCAGACATTTAATCATTACTTAGCTGTATGACCTTGGGCAATTCACTTAACTCCATTGCCTTGCCCCCCCCCCCCCAAAAAAAAAGAACAGAAATACTTGTTTGTAAAGAGATATTCTAGTTGGTGAAATCTGATCAATCTGTCTTTAATTAATTCATGAATTAGATTTATAAGGAACAAATTCTGAATAATCAGAACCATTTTTAAAGTAGTAGACTTCCTCAGAAGGTAATGGGTAGCCCTCATTAGAAGACCTCAAGCAAAGGATGAATAACCAAATGTTGACTTGTAGATATGATTATTGTTGTAGATAGGATTATTTTCACTTCTGGTAGAGGTTTAGCCCTAAGGCCTCTAAAGCTCCTTCCCACTTTGAAATTCTGTATTCTGTTCATCAGGCTATTTGTGGAATATAAGGAGTCTGAGAATACCAGAAGAATTCACAGAATCACAAAATGTGTGAGTTAGAAAGGACCTTCTGGCTATTTGTTTTCATCCATTATACAGGAAAGGCTTCACATGACAACTCATCCAAAACAGAATCTTCCAGATTTTGCAAGAGGAAATCCAGTGACGGGAAACATAGGACCTCCTCAGGGACCATTTCAGTTCTGGACTTAGAATGGATCTTTAGGAATATGAGTGGTAAAGATCACCACCAACAGGCCACACTGCAGTTTTTATTCATGTCATTTACAAAGTTGACAGTCAGGCTTCACCCAACACTTTGCATTCTGTGGATACTAGAAGTATAATTGTGGAAGGTAGCACCAGAGAGCAAGAACTTAATTACTTCTCCTTCATTCCTATTAAATAGAGACCCAGCTGAAATCTTCCCAGGCCTTTCTTATCTCTTACTTGGGGGGCTTGTGGTAGTGCTGGTGATTTATTGGGCTATATTTCCATGCCATCATCTCTCTTCCTATTCTCTTTTTCTCTGGAGACTTAATCAAGTCCATTATATTAAAGCAATGAGTTCACATTTTAATCTCAGGATAATATAATAACCCTCGCATTAATGTGGGATTATGGAGCTTATATCAGATGAAATGATATTAAGAATCATAGTATTTACTTGTTCCTAATTAGGAACTCTTCAGAAAGAATTTTGGGTCTTTGTTCTAAGGAAGTTTTGGTGTTATAGTAGATAATTATTAACTTCTGTGTTTGAGGCAAAATTCAAGCATTAAAAAAATAAAGTAAAAGAAAGAATCAGAATTTCTGCTTCCTTGACAAAGATAGGGAAAGGTTATTTAGGAAAAGTACAATCATTAAAAAATATCCTTTATTCCTTGAAGATGTGGGCATAATTGGCAGTCTCAGATTGAGTCTTTTACTATCTATGATTCAGTTGATAAATCCTAGACTTTTACCTAAAGCACATAGATGTTGGATAACTTTCCATGGGTAAATAAAACAAACAAAATACTTTGAATTAGGATCTTCCTAGTTCTTATTCTAGAATTCTATTTATTACTTCATTTAATATACAAATTTGCAATTATTCTGCAACATGTAGCCTTAGAGAGTTGTGTGGGACAAGCCTATGACATATTTTTCATTAAGGGTCATATGGACAATAAATTCTGAAGTCAGAACTGGAGCCCTTGTCTCTTCTCCACCATCATAGGTGAGAGTTGTCAATAGTTATGGCTTCTCCTCTACTTTTAGGCCCAGTGATTTGTATCCCTTTAAATGTAAATTAAATGTAATCCATCCAAATACTTTATATCAATTACCTTTTTGAAGGAATATTTACTTTAAAAGTGTGAATATTTCCCTCTAATATCTTGGAGCCAAACTCAGTCCTTCACCATTCTCTGTGGAAGTAGTGGGCTCAAATTAGCTCAATTTGTACCTAGCTATTGGTGCCCGTGGGACTGCTCGATGAGTCTTTTTCTCACCTTCCTAAGTACAGAAGGTCACCTGATGGTCATTCCTGAAGGTTATTCAAGAAGATACTCCTAAAGGTAATCCTTGGTTCTTAAGACAAAAATTATGGAATAACTGCCAAAGTGCTCAGATCTTTTTGAAACAATCCTTGTTTATATGTTTGCAGAAAATGAAGAAGAATGATCTTTTCCAAACTAAATCATTATCAACCCAGAACCAATTGTAGAATATCAACACATGCTCCAAAGTTTCTCCAAGGCATTTCCCTCATATATCATTATGTCTCTTGTGGAATCAGGTTTTCCTGTATATTCATATGGAGATATTGCATTATTAGAGCAGGCAAAGGGATCTGGGTATGTGCTAAATAGACACCTAGGAAAGATGTCTACAAGCTTCCTCCAATTTTCTAGTATGACAACTGTAGGTGTCACAGTTTGAAAAAAGATTATCAGAGAAGAGTATGTAGGATAACCAAGTATGTTGCCTTGAGTCCCGATCATATGATGATCCACTACAGGAAATGAAAGCATATAGAATGGGAAAGGGAAAAAAACCCATGAGGTAATTATGGAAGCTCTGGAGCTATCAGTGGTTGGCTGATAGCCATGTGGAAGATGGTTCTAATTGACCCAAGATGGGTCAGAATTGCAAAAAGACTGATGACATTTTTGTTCTTCATTCTCTAAGAAGACCATAACATCAGGTGATTCCATGACAAACATGTGAATTGGATTTGAGTGAGGGGCTACTGTGCTAAGTCACCAGTCTTACGGTATTCTCCAGAGCCATCTGAATCCAGTGACAAGATCTATCCTTAAAATCAGAGCAATATCCCCAACAAAAAAGAACTGTCCCAAAGTGGAATGAGTTGCCTTTGCATAAAGCAATATTCTCTTGGCTGAAAATCTTGCTTCAGGGGGTAGATAACCATTTGTCAAGTATGTTCTCAATGAGATTCCACTTTTTTTGAGATTCTGCTTTAAATACCAATTAGACTACATGGTCTGAGGTGACTTCCAATCTAATATTCTGTGATTCAAATATCTATTACTCTAGATTTCATCTCTTTTTTTCCTACAGCATCTAGAACAGAGGTCATCTCTATTACTCTTGTGTTTTACTTTAATTGGAAAAATTATGCTCTCTAATAATGAAACTTATTTACATTAGGTTTGTCATTATGTAAAGTGTACCTTATAATGTAAAGTGATTTTGCCAAGTACCCTACATCCATTTCACACAGTTTAAATTTCTGATTAGACCTCGAAACTATCATATATTCCTAAAGGGAGTTTAAGGTTAACTTTTGTTTTGGCTGCTCCTGTTATCATTCATCATTATAATGGATCCTCAAGCTCATCAGTGTGGGCACTCACTGCACAGGCATTGATAACTAGCCAACGATGCCAACTCATCTGGCATCATTTCTGTCCATTACCCTGAGGGATCTTCTAGAAAAAGTTGTTCAACATGTGACAAGTCATTCTAGTTTTCTGAAAATTTCATGCAGTTCCCAGACATGCCTGATACATGACCTTCAACTCCTTTATTGATTTTTTTTTATTTTCTGGACATTAGATTTTAGGCCAAGAGGAAATGTGGGAAGTAATTAAGTGCTGAGTGGCCATTAAGTCAGAGAAATGATTCAAGTCCAACCATAGACGCTTGCCAGTTGCCTAACCATGGTTCGTTCCCTCACTGAACTCTGTTCCTTCAAATCTAATTCCATAGGTGCTAATTTGGTCCATTGACTAATGTCAAACATATTATTTTCCATTTCTCTTTGCGTCACTTGCAATTTTGTTTCTTTTAGGATTGTTGTCTCTTTGTTTTGTTTTGCTTTATTTGAAGGGAAGGTCTCTGGTGTCAAAAATGTATTCTCTTTGTTTCAGGGATCAGAATAGGGATTGAAGATTTTCAAATGACACCATAAATGTTTCCCCACTCCCCTCCTCTTTTTGCTCCTCAGTAGTATGTCTGGCATTTCTAAGTCAAATTGTCTATCCCAGCTAATCTTATGGAGATCTTAAGGCATCATAAAAATAGGGGCAAAACAGAATCATGGGATTTGACTTGAATGTATCTTGGAAAATTTTAAAAAAATCAATAATCTTTTTTCAGGTCTCCATATCTTTTAGGGTCCTTCACTTATAGGGAAAAAATATAAAAGTGAAAACTCATAAAGAATTAAATTAATCAAGTCACTCTATGAAATCAGTTTTGCACAATAACAGACATACATAAACCTCAGAGTTTCTAATGGTGACCCAACAAAGAGAGATCATTAAATACATGCATTATTTATTTTCTCTCTTGGCAGTTTTTCTTATCCTACCCCCTCCAAATTTTATAGCATTTGGTTTTGGGACTTCTTTCATTGGGTTTGTAGTAATGCCATTAAGTGCTTTTTATATTCTTTCTGGAGTGTCCTGAACTGTTAAGAAGAAAAAATGAAATCAATAAAATCATATTTCATTGACAAAAGGGGAAACTATTTTCAAAAAAGGATATTAAAAGGCTATTAAATTCATATAAATATTTCTTGTGAATATGTTTATGGATTAAGGAAGTAGTCTCATATAGTAGAGAGATAATTTATCTTTGAATCAAGACCTATGTTCTAGTCATATTTCTAATATAGCCTGGCTGTATAGCCCTTCAGCATTCCTTTTGACTCAGAAATCTTTCTGAGATTACTACAACTATATGGAACAGATACTGGAGCCTCCTGCACTAGTAAAGGAATTTTTCTCTATCAAGTTTTCAATAATAGCAAAATTACATTTCTATCCCTCCCCACCTCTAAAAAAAAGTCATTGTTGAAATTCTGTCCCTGAAATCTCCAAAGAACATTGACATACTTGGATAATTTTCTTCTGCTCATTGTTCTCAACTGTTAGTGCATGTCTTAGTAATACTGCATTGATGCTTAGGTTGCCATCATTCCACAGACCAGGAAAGTCTTCATGTTGCTAAATATTGGGAGGAATTCCTGGGAGAGAGAGGGTCCTCTGTGGATTGCTATTTATCATATAAAATCATTAATATGAGAGGCTCAAACCAGAAGATCAGGTTGAGTCCAGTGACATTAGAATTAACCTTTTGATATTCTCTGTGAGAACATGAGGAGTTTTCCCAAACACCCTTGGGAATTATTTCCCTCTAGTATAGCCATTTTACCATGAATAAACACAAAGTTCAAAGAACCACCAGGAACAACTTCTGGGAATGGAACCTATCCCATGTATTCATAATTACCCATGTTTAATCAGCCTCAATGTGTTGTCTGTCTTAATTTTCCACCCACAATTAATATACTAATGTGTTGATGCAGAATGAATTAAATTACAAAAATAACAGGCCAGATTCTCATCTTATGCAACACTTGAAGAACATATCCCTCGAGAGTGTTTATTCTCCAGTTCCCTACACCCTTTGGTGAGCTAACAGAAATAGAAATTTGAGATAGAAATTACTATTCCTTCATTGAGTCCATTCCTTGAGGCCTAAAAATAATTATTCCTTGTCTCATGCTATTTCAACTTTGGAGTCTCTGTTATTTTGAGATGACTCTTAATAAAACAAGGAGCAAGGCTCTCATTATGGAAGGCAGAGGAGTAACTGGGGATCCTGTTTCTAGAGCTGGAAGAATTGTCAAAGGCCAGCCAGTTCAATCCTGTCATTTGATCAATGAGGAAACTGGAGGGTCAGAATGTCAGTGACTTAATCAAGGTTATATGGAAGCAAGGAAAAGTAATAGGATTTGAACCCAACAAAGGTGGGATTCTGACTCCAGAGCCAATTCACTCTCAGCCTTCTGTGACACTTTTTTTGTCATTGGAGCTTGACTCTAGAAGTTCAGGTCCCAGGATTGCAGAGTCACTTCTTTTGCTAATATACTCTGGGACCTCAGGTTAATCAGTTAACCTCATTCATCTTTGTGATCTCAGTGCTAAGTGATCTTACCATAAATTTTTGAAATATTTTATATTTTTACACATTTTCATAAATATTATTTGAAGTAACAATTCTGTAGCCATAAATAAATAATATCACCTGACTACCCTCAGCTTTCTCATCTAGAAAATGGGCTTAAATGTATCTGCAAACTTTATCTCATAGGTTCTTATGATGACTGAGTTAGATCCAAAGTACATATAAAAGATTTTGTAAGCAAAGAAAAATACAACAGAATTGCTGGAGGATAGAGATCTTGACAAGCAAGAAGACTGGTTTAGCTTTCATAGGATGATATTTAATAGGATCAAATAGAAAATCTTTCACATTTGGTTTCAAAATTCTCTATCCTAAGGAAAGAATAGAGGAGGTGTGGATAGATAGAGGTCTGAGGAAAGGTTGGTGGGGATGATAAGTGGTCCCCAAGTTCACTATGTGTGACATCTTTGGAAGGCACTGAGGTCTCAGTCTCCTTCCTCCTGCTCCGCTCAGGGTCCAGAAGTAGGGAGGTGTTCATCTCGCATGCCAAGTCACATAGAGGATTGTGGTTAGTTCTGACCAGGGTATTCTAGGATGTATCTTGAAAAGATAAAGAGTATACAGAGTGGGGTGGCTAGGTGGCATAGTGGATAAAGCATCAGCCCTGGAGTCAGGAGTACCTGGGTTCAAATCTGGTCTCAGACACTTAATAATTACGTAGTTGTGTGGCCTTGGGCAAGCCACTTAACCCCATTTCCTTGCAAAAAAAACCTAACAAAAAGAGTATACAGAGGAGCATCACTAGGATCAAGAAGAGATTATAACAGCCTTGGTTAAAGGGACTAGAGATATTGAGTTTGAAGAAAAAGTATGCATATTTGTATTAATGTGGACTTTCCTCTGTGTGCATGCATGTCTGTACATGTGTATGATGTGTAGGATGGGTGTGTAGGATGCACTGTCATCAAATATTTGAAATTGTTTCAAATGGAAGAGGGATTTATCTTGTTTTCTTTGCTCCAAGCACAAATCTAGGAGCAAAGTCCAGAAGTTTCCAAGAGATGGATGCTAACTTGGTTTTAGGAAGAACTATATGAAGTTAGAGTTATCCCAGTGTGGAATGGGCTACCTAAACTATGTGGCTATCCCCTTGCTTTGGTGTGTTCAGTCAAAGTTCAGATGGCTACCAGTTGGGGACAATATGAAAGGGATGGAGATTCTTCTTCACGTTTGGGCTGGACTACTCAGTCAGTCCATCAGAAAGTATCAATGTGTCAGGTCCTGTAGTATGAAGTGAAGATACAAGGAAAGAAAACAAAACAAAACCAAGCAAGAAAATTCCATTCCCTGCTCACAAGCAGCTTATCTTCTAAGAGGAGTAGTAACATTATGCAATCTATTACATACAAACCCGATGGAGAAGGATTCAATGGAAAATAAGCAGAGGACGTTGGCCTCAACACTGAGAAGCATTGATTCTAGGGGACTTGACTCAGAATGATTTTTGAAATGTTTCCTAATAATTTTCTTTTCGATCTGACTTTCCTCAATTCTTCAAATTATTTCAGTGACCTGAAAATAAAAATTCTGGCATCAGTCTCCCCTACTTGAAGTCTCCACAGGTTCCTCAGCATTTTTTTCCAAATGAATGAATCCTAATGAAGGTACACCGGTATTAGGGTTCCATTAAGGGCATTATAGTGTGAAAAGGAGATGCTTCATCTTTGCATTAATCAAAGGCATGCTTGGTTGATTTGTCAACTATAAAAAACAGGACCCAGAGCACTAGTATTAAGTGAATCTCTTATTTACTTTATTAGCACTTATTACTTTATTACCACTATTGGTAAAAGAGTATCCAGACTGTGAGTACAGGGTTTATAAAGCATTTCCCATTCTCAACCATGTCACTGGTGGTTAGGAAACACAAATGGCTCATTCCTCTCTTTACATTAGAGTCTAGAGAATCATCAAGTCTGTGCAACAATGGTCCATTCAAATGAAGTAGACCGAACAGAAGGGGAAAAAAAATCACTTGCTCTAAGATATATCTAAATAGAACATAAGGAAGTAGAGAGTTTAAGCCATGAGGAACAGAGAGAACATATTGTCTTGGAAAAAAGAAGAATACAAGGAGAAGTAAGGAAGCCAGTTCACCAACTCATGGAATATGTGGAGGAGAGTAAGGTATAAGAGGGGTAGAGATGGAGGGAGGAACAGTAAAGGGTGAAAGCATTTAAAAACCCAAAAGATAATTTTATGTTTTATCTGGAGGTGATAGGGAGCCACTGAAGTCAGGGACACTTTTGGAAGATCATTTTGATAGCTCTCAATGTTTTTTTAGATTTTTCAAGGCAATGGGGTTAAGTGGCTTGCCCAAGGCCACATGGTTAGGTAATTAAGTGTCTGAGGTCAGATTTGAACCCAGGTACTCCTGACTCCAAGGCCAGTGCTCTATTCACTGTGCCACCTAGCCACCCCAAGCTATCAATTTTTTGATGCCAGGAAATGATTCATATTGCTAATGATTTTCATTCATTCATCTGTTTGTCTAATACAGCCTAATAGGAAGAGCCAATTGCTTTATGACTTGGGACTCATTTTCTCATTGGCTCATTCTGACCATTAAAGCTCCATAACAAAGTTCCAAAGCCGCGCCAGGTTTGAAGATTACATAAAACTGAGAAGCTGTAACTGCATTGAATTCTACCACTTAATCCTAGCCTAGTTAGACAAGACCTTTGCTCTGAAAATAGGAAATGAATGATGGAAAAAAGAGACAGCAGCTCCGATTATCAACACTGCAGATCTATGTTTAATCAGTTCCAGAAGAATGAGGAGGTCAAGTCCGGGAATCTCCAGATCCTGCACCTCTATTTGACCTCCTTATAAAGTAGAGAGTCATGGCATCCAAAAAGAAGGTTATTGGGAATACACTTGTACACGAACAACCGTTCCCAGTGGAACTGAGGAAGACTTATGGTATTGTGACTTCATAAAGCAGCAAAATGCATTGGAGAGGAAAAGCAAGTCTGCAGAGAAAAAAACAAAAGTAAATTCCAACTCCACAAATGAAAGCAATTAAGAAGTTACTTGTATTAAAGCTTTTAGAGCAAGAAGAAAACTGCTAAAGGAAAGTGATGATTTTAAAAGCTCCTTCTCTACCAGAATGCATCCCACATTTTCACCTTCCTCTGTGTTCCCCTACCAAATGAAAGTTTTATTCATAAGGGCAACTTGCTAGCATGGATCTATCATAAAAATGCTCTAATGGCTGATTTCAAAAGAGAACAATTAGAGAAATTAGGAGGGAAATGCTTCTGAATTCTGGGGCATTCACATAATCACAGGCATATTTGACAAGTTTGTCCATAGCAAGGATGGTCATAGTTATATTCATTCATGGTAAGTCACTATTCTGAAATATTCTTGGTTAAAAAAGATTTCCACAGTAATACAGAAAAATGTAGCATGCAAATAGTCTCAGGTCAAGAGCATAGCCCTAAAACTATAGGAGGAAAAGTCCAGTACCTTTTTACTCATCTTCACCTTTCTTGACTTCTCTGCACCAACTG
Organism: Macrotis lagotis; assembly: GCF_037893015.1. NCBI lineage: Eukaryota > Metazoa > Chordata > Mammalia > Peramelemorphia > Peramelidae > Macrotis > Macrotis lagotis. Next base: position 5,206,220 of record NC_133663.1, on the reverse strand, counting down.
GCACCATTGTTCATCTCTGCAGCCTTTGGGAACACCACATTTGCTTGGTTTTCCCCTATCCTTTCTCTGCTCCTCAGTCACCTTGGCTAATTCAATATTCAGCTCATGTTGACCCATTGAGGGGGGTTTCCTTGAAGGCTTTGTCCCAAGCCTTCATCTTTCTCCTTACTAGGACTATTCAATTATCACATTTCTGCAGATGACTCCCAGGCCTATATATTTAGCCCTAGTCTATTCTCTCACCAACAGATTTTTAGACATCACAAGATATCCCATGGGCATGTCAAACTCAACATTTCTAAGAGATACTGCATCACTCTTCCTATTCCTCCCCCCCCAAAAAAAAGAAAATCACTTTTCTACTGAGTCCACCTTCTATTCTTCCAATCATGAAGGATTTGCAACCTTGATGTCATCCCCAAATTCGTCCTCTCACCCAAATAGCTAAGTATTTGATATGACATAATTTTTACCTTCATTACATCTTTCTTATGCATCTCCTTCTCTCTACTTTCTTAGTAATGAAAGTAGTTTGAGGGCTTGGAATCTTAGAATATCATTCTCTTTGCTCTCTGCTTCAAGTCTTCCTGCAATTGCCATTCTTCTTCTACTCCTCACATTGGAATTTGGCACATTGCTTGCTGGGATGCTGGGCTCTCTGAGGTGAATAAACCACAAATCACATCACATTGCCTAGATCTCTCCAAACCCTGGTACAATTCTGTACTCTGCCAATTTCTGGCTACCATTTTTGTGTTCCCCAATTAAAATGTACTTGCTTGAGGTCTGGCACTATCTTACTTCTTTGTGTTTGGAAGGGTAGTGCTTAGTACAATGGCTTACTTGCCATAGCAGTGCATTAGAAATCCTTTTTTCATTCATTCATTTTTCTCTCCCCTATAATCAGTTTTCAAAGAAATTTTTGGAAAGCATAGATCAAACATTTGACCCCTTTCTCAATCAACTCCAATGCTCCTTTTAAATCCAGAAACTAATATAACCTTCTCTATTTGATCTGTACTCCTTCAAACAGGTGTCTTCTTCCTTCTCTGTCTTTCCTGAGTTCTACTCCCCTTCATATAATATACTGGGCTAATTGCTCCTCCTCACTCAAGACCATCCATTGCATATCTCCATATCTTCACACTGTCTATACCTCAGACTCTCTCCTTCCACAGCTGCAAATCATCTGATAATGGATTCTTTCAATATGTCTCTCAGAATTTATGTCCATAAAAACCCTTATACAGTACTGCTGACTCAGTCCCTGCCTATTTACTAAGTCCTGCCCTATAAAGATCACTTTCAACTTTTAACATGTTCTATTTCTTCAAATGATTTTTCTCCAATTGGATTATAAGATCCTTAGGGGAAATGATCCTTTTGCTTTTTGTACTTCATTAGGAGACATAAATTGAGATAAAAGTTTAAACTCTTAGATTTCAATAAGATATTCTTTTTTAAGGAAATCATTTAGGAGGACGTATTAGATGAAAAATATAGTTCACATCATTTTTATACTTACAAATGAGCATTTAATTGAAAAAAGTTGAAGTAATTCAGAACAAAATTTTGAACATTTCACAAAATTACTGAGAACCTAAATTAGAATCCTAATTAAGTTGATTGGAATGTATTCTTCACAAGATTAAAAAAAGTTCCCGCAATTACAAATGGTAAATTAAAAGAGCAGGACTTTATCAAATTGATTTTTGTGAAACGTGTAATGAGTGTGGAAGCATTCTGTATTCCTCTAGTGTAAACTTGCTATAGGAAATCAACCCCAAACTTATCCTGACTATGTGATCCTGGCTAATTCACTAACTCTTTTAGTTATCTAAACAAGCTTCTAATATTAAAAGTTGTAGAGGAGATGTTCATCAGTAGGTGGCTTTTACTAACTTGGGAGTTCTTATTTTCTCAGGTTTGGTTTTCATTCATTCATTCATTCATTCATTCATTCATTCATTCAGGTAACTTCTTTTCTTTGCGTTTTAGGCCCAATAAGAGAGCTCCAGAGCTCACTCCAGAAAAATTTGCTCCTTTGATAGAAGATATCTCTGGAGAATAGACCAAACATATCTTGATAGCAGGTGATGCTTACAGGTAGACCTAAGGTAAAGCAATAGGAACTTTGCTCCAGAGTCCTAAACTTTTTAAGGAGCTAATAATGCTCATTCTTTTTTCACATTTTCCTAGCAAGAATAGGAATAGAAATTGGTGGACTTGAGAGATTGTTGATCTAGAGATCTCTCAGCTAAAGAAACTCCCCACACCAATACAGGCTTTTCTCCAGCTTCTAGTCAAAGAAAATTACCAAGGGGAACTGAGAAGTTGATGACCTGCATACCCAAGAAAACACAGTAAGTGTGTGTTGGAGATGGGACTTACCCTCATGACTCCCTGAGTCTAAGAATAGCAGTCTAACTCTATATGCTATTAATTATACCGTCTCAGTAAAAATCCTTGATTTAAAGAAAAAGAAATGGGATTAAATTGTGCAGGTTAACTGTTTAGCTGCTTTGTTTTTAAGCCTCAAAAAACTGGAGTATACTAGATGGTAATACAAATTACTAAATGGATATCTGCATGGAGAGATTCCATAAATTGATGACATCATAATTCAGCTCACCTCTGTCCCTTTACCCATCATCCCCCCCCCCAACGTAAAACAAAAAGCAACATCAGATGACCTTCAAATTTCAAACTTTCTCCTGCCCTTCCCTGCCCTGTCCCACAGAAGCTTGGCATAAGTTTCCTAGACTTCCTGTCTCCATACTCTGGGGTATTTGTCTCAACTCCTTTGCAGAAAAATATTATGTTTAAAAAAAAACTAGAGAAAGTCAAACAAAGATGAGGACTAGGAAAGAAAGACCTGTGACTAAGAGTCTAAATGGAAAGTGAGAGGAGTGGACAGTTGGGGAAGGTTGATTTTCATTTAGAGACAGTATTGAGGAAAAAGAGATGAGATGAAAATTTCAATGATCCTGTGATTAAGGATTGGGAAGACGTGAGCATGTTTGTACATAGATGTGATGAAGGCAGCCTCAAGGGATAAAGGCTACATATGAAGGAGAGGGAAAAATCATTAGAGATAGGTCCTCAAGTAGAATGGCAGGCCCATAGCTCAGGGGGCACATTTTCAGGAATTTGTTCTTCATTCTAGGCATCTCCTCATTCCCCACCCATTGTTACTTGTTTCAACATTTTGAAATTGTTGTATCTATGTACAGCCAAGTCAAGTAGCCTGTTAGCTCCCTGAAGATACAATGACTTCTTGATGGCCCTTGTATGCGCAAGCCCTGCCAGGGCACCGTGCGTAGATTTTCTATTGAACTGAACATTTGAGCAAGATATTTTTCTAATGTACCAGAAATTGTCAGCAACCTCTGAAATTACTTTTTTAAAAAAAAATTACTTAGTACTATATGCTGTATTTAATGCATTATAGATGGAGCTTACATATATATATATATATATACACACATATATATATATATAAGTTCTTTGAGATCAGATACTATTTTAACTTCCTTCCTTCTTTCCTTCCTCCATTCTCCTCCTCCTCCTCCTCCTCTTCCTCCTCCTCCTTCTTCTTCTTCTTCTACTACTACTACTACTACTAATAATAATAATAATAATAATACTTATTCTTCTGCTTCTCTCTGCTTTTTCCTTCTTTTTACTCTCTTCTCTTTCTCATCTTTTTTTTTACGTGCAGAATTTAATAAAGCACTTGGGACTTAATTGGAATTTAATAAATGCTCATTGAACTTACTATCAAAGAATCAGAAAGACTGTTTGACCAAAGAGTTCCTCTTCAGCCCTCAAACCAGAAATCAATTTCCATATTTCTTTATTAAATAGTAGTACTAAAGTAGTACTAAATCTAATTTTGTCTCTCTGCAGTAGATTATTTCAATGGTGAGATCACTGAATAATTATTTTCATTTTATAATTAAGACAGATTAAATAAACTGACCTAAGTATGCTTATTTGGTGATTAAAATAATTTCTGAATAATCATCTATGATTGTACTGGAACAAAAGCATATCTGCTCAGTCCACTGTAATGTTCTTTATAGACACAGATAAAGGCAACTTTCCTTTTCTTGGGTAAATGGAGGACAAAGAGTGCATGTAATCTGATTTCCAAGAAGAGATATTGTATCATATTTTTAAGGCTGGAATGACAGGCTCAACTTAGTCCTTCTCAAGTCCTTGTCAAGATTCCCAATCAATGTCATTGATCATAGACTAAGTGAGGAAAAGTCCATTTAACTTCAATAATTTTGACCAATATTTGTTTTTAGTTAGGCCAACTACATCAATCTCGTTAGAACCACATTTCTATTATGCTCCTGCAATACTGAAGAGAGATATCATCTCTACAAGTATCTCAGAGTAGGACACAGGCTAAGGGAAGTCCCCCAAACCCTAGTTGATACTCTTCCTAATTTTCTACCCCAATGCATATCCATCTAAAATATGCCACAATATAATCCTCTGATTTTTTTCATAAACATTTCTAGTAAACTGAATTTTTACTCTGCCACAATGCTAATAGTTAATTAGAAGTAAATATAAGTGTAAAATCAGGCAGAAAGCCTAATCTTTGCCTGAATATTAGGAACATTCCTAGCTGGGAACTTGGAGTAATTGTAGCTGAATTCTTATGCCATCCAGGCTCATGACTAGCGTTAATAGCCACTTCAGAGGGAATTATTCTGAGTGGGTCAAGGAGCCACACACTACCTCCCCCATTTCAACAGCTATAACTTGATGTTCTACCGTAATTTGAGATTGTCTTGCATTCTCCCAAGAAAAAGAAAACTAAGTTTTTATGGAAGTTCCTTCGTATGAGGGAAGGGTTCAAGTGTTTTGTATTTATATTCTCAAAAGAAAGGTGGCAATGTTAGGGATTCAAGTTTAAATTCCCATTAGTCAATGTTTTCTTCATCTCATTCAACTGGTTCTTCCCTCAGTCAGAAGAGATTTCAACCTATGAACAGCTTCTCATCTTGGATATTACCTGTTCATTTCCTCTACTTAATCTTTTTTAATGAAAATCTACTCAGTGTTCTATAGGAATTCCTTTTGGGAATCACAGTTCAATTTATTTATAACTGCATTGTTTCCCTGTCTCCCTATGATCAGACATTCATGACCAGGATCAAGGTATTTGTGTTCTTTGAGAAGAGACTAAATACACATAGATTTTGTCAAGGGAATGCTTTTTCGGGTTTCAGTTAGACAAAACAACATCTGCTGCCCCACCGTTCTAAGAGACGAGGATTCTAGGCTTTGTTTGGTACTTTTTTCCCTTCCAAATGATCTTTTGTGATAAAGTGTTGCTTATTCACACACACTATATGTCTCTCCATTGATGTCTAGGCATCAACAATTTAAACTTAATGTATGCCAGGGACTTTCTGGAAATATATCAGCAATGAAAAAAATAGATTTTCTTATTGGGGTAAGAGGGAAACATTTGAGATTATTGAAAATTCCTGAGTTTCTCCTATGCAATCTAGTAAATTCTAATCATCAGTGAGGATTTATGAGGTGCTTACGTTTAGCCAAGCACTTTTCTAAGTGCTGGGGTCACAAAGAAAGTTCAAAGAAAAGAAAAGCTTTGGTTTCTATACCAAAGATCACACTCTAAACAGGAAACAGCAGGCAAATATCCATATAAACACAAAACACACAGTCTATCTGGATAGTCATCTCAGAAGAAGGGCACGAGTGGAGTTAGGGGAAAAAAAACAGCCTGCCCAAAGTTGGATTTGACCTAAATCTTGAAAAAGGAAAAAGAAATTAGTAAGCAGAGTTGAGACTTAGGATATTTCAGGCATGGGAACTAGCTAGTGAAAAAGCATAGAGATTGAGGATGTAGAGTTCTCTGAAGAAGCAGAAAGCAGGTGGATGTCCTCAGTTTGTAGAATGAGCAGAGAGGGAGGTAGCTGAAAAGTGAAGGGTCTATATCGTGAAGGCCTTTAGCAGCCAGATACAGGACTTTGATTTTGATATTGAACGCTAATGGGTATTCACCTGAATTGGATGATCGGTGGGATAATCATATTAAGATCACTTCTGACAGCTAAGTGGAAGATGGGCTATGGCAAGGAGAGGCTTGAAGGAGGAAGACCAACTAACAGGTTTTTATAATGTAACATTAATAAAGGAATGAATAGGGGTGGCTAGGTGGCACAGTGGATAGAGCACCAGCCCTGGAGTCAGGAGTACCTGGGTTCAAATCCAGTCTCAGACACTTAATAATTACCTAACTGTGTGGCCTTGGGCAAGCCACTTAACCCCATTTGCCTTGCAAAAAAACCTAAAAAAAAGTAAAGGAATGAATACCTCCATCAGGGTGATGGCCATCTTAAAAGGGAATATAAACCAGAGAAGCCAACAGAGAAGCCAGTGAAAATGAGAAATCTACTTTGAATAGAGATTAGTAGGTTCCCTTGCATGACTGGGAAAGTAATAGAACGTTCCATAGTAATAGTAAAATTCAAACTAAAAAAGAGTTTGAAGATAATTAGTTCTGTTTTATACATGTTGAGTGTAAGATGTTTATAAAACAATCAATTACAAGTATCCCATAGCCAATTCCCATGCCACTGGATTCTTGTCATATGATCACAACCACTCCAGTCTTGTCTGGTTTAACAAGGAACTAATTAGGAAAAAAATAGGAAAGTAGATTAAAGTCGATCCCACATCTCAGCATCACCATTCTTTGGAGATGTTTAACTCATATAAAACAATCACCACAACCAGGAGGCCAAAATAGGCCAGAAACCTTTACATCAGTAAACTCAGATCTCCTTGACAAGCAGAGAGACAAGACAGCCAAGGACAGCATTGGTTTAAGGGACAAGCTCATTTGCAAAACGTGATTTAGTAGACATTTAATCAATATGTGCTGATGACATTGAAATGCAGGTTTAATCAATTTAGGCATATTTTCCAATTTACTTCCTTTATGGGCACTGGCATGCTTCAGCCTCATTTCTGATTGATCTGCAAAAAGCAACAACTCTTGTTAGTGCTGCTTGAAGTTGTTCTGTTCTCTAGCATTACTGTCGAGTAGTTAATGATCTGTACATAATCATTTAAATGCTGAGGATTAGGGTGCTCATTATTTAAAGGAATAGACTCTGGATCATTTTTCAGTAGCTAAGAATGTTTTGCTTTTTTCTCCCTAATGCTATTAGTAAACAACTATACCCCCACTCCATCCCTACCACAACAATCCATATGGAATTTTATCCTTGTTATAAGGTAAAAATGTAGAATAAATAATAGCATATCAGAGCCAGAAGCCTCCTTAGAGTCAATCTAGCTCATCCAGTGCCTACATAGCTTATAAAGCATTTCCACTAAGTGGTCATCAAGAATTCTATTAGAAATTGACAGTAAAGAGTGATCCTTCACCTTCCAAGGCAACTCATGATACTATGGGATAATTCTAAGAATCTGTTTCTCTATGTCTACCATAGATATTCCATTCTGCCCTCTGGAGATAAACAAAATGATTCCAATCCATATTCCATATCCCAATAGCTGTGGAAGACATCTGTCATGCCCCAAGCTCCATCCCTCCCCCTCAACAAGTTTTCTCTGCTCTATTTCTTGGGCCAGGTATGGTCATTAGAAATACTCATTACTACCGAGCTGTGCCTAGTGCAGGAAAAGAAGAAAGGATGACTGAAAAATACAATGTTCTAAATACTATGTTGGTGTCCACTTGTGGCAAGGATTAGACTCTGCCCTTCTTTTACTAGTCTTCTGGAGAATAGACTCTCATGATGTAAGTCTTTTGGAAACTGGAGCTTTGGAACAAGACCCAAGGTTACTCAATTAGGGCATTTCACCTTAGATGTTTTCTTGAGAGTACATTATGTTGTTTATTGTTCTGTGTCACTTGTTTTCCTATTGCTACAGTAAGAAATTTGAGTGATTTTTTTTATAAACCAAGTCTAAATGGAAGAAATTCTGAGGAACTGATAGCTCTTCCAATAGAAGATCCATAACCTGAATCTGCATAGATGTATCATATGCTTTGGAAGCAAAAAGAAAATGTTGAGTCATTGGTGAATATGTAGTGCAAAATTATATTTAAAAAAGAAACAAAATCAAACCAAGTTAGAACTGTTATCATTATTTTAGTGCTCATTTCCAAAAATTACCATGTACATTTACACCAAAGGAAGACTGAGTGGAAACCTACATAATTGGTTATAAACATCCTACATGACTCTACCCAGGGTTATAAGAAAATTGCATCATGGAAGAGGAAGATAATCCCATCAGAGCATGAACTCCACTGAGGGTTATCATGCTAAGAAGACTGATGTAGTTAACCAAGTGGCTTGCAATGATCAGCCTGGCTAAGTGTGTGAACAGAGACGAGTGGTTGGTGATAGGCTCTTTGTCACCGGCAAACTGTGAATTCAAGAGAAATGGAAAACAGTTCTCAGTCGCTTGGTGAGGAGCAGGCTGCACCTGAAATCAGGAGGACAAGTCCGAATATAGCCAAGATAATTACTATGTGACCATAGGAAAGTCACTCCAACTGTCTTCCTCAGTTTCTTCTCTGTAAAATGGAGATAACTAGCACCTAACTCACAGGGCTGTTGTAAGCACCCAAGAAGATTCGACAAGTAGGGAGTGTCTCAGTGCCTGGCATATGGTAGATATTTACTATTCTTTTTTCTCTTTTCCCCTTTCCTTCAGTGTTGTGAGGCATCCACTTTCTTCTAGTTCTGTATCAATGGTAGAAAGTGGAGACGGGAGTAGAGAATGCAGAGAATCATACAGATTTTAGATTATCTGTAAATATTAACTGAATTCTTAAAACTCTAATTGTGGGATCTTTGTTCAGGGACAATTTTGGAGCAATACAGACACAAAAGCCGACTGCAGATACAAGTAGGACCAGTGAGATGTCTAAATCTTGATTTTTTTAAGCTCTTGGCAGTCTTTGGAATGATGTCCTTAAGATACTCTTCTTAAATATGGAAGATGACTCTCCTGGTCTCAAAACTGTCTTTCCTTAGGGTGACGAGTATGTCTATTAGTCACTGCTTTTTTGAGGAACTTACTAAGTCCAAATCCTTCAACTGTTTTAAGTTAACAAGGTCCTCTTCTGGTCACTGGCCATAGGGGAGGGGAGATTGGCAAGGTTCTAACCCAGCCCTAAACCAAATGATTCCCTCTTCTAGACATAGATGGAACTGCTCTCTTTTGACTCATCAATGGAATTCATAGCTAAGCAGGGGGTGGATTGATATTTCTTCAATCAAGTCATCGGGCCTCACTAAGATGACCAATCAAGCAATCAATCTGCAGCAGAGACTTTGGACTCAATTTGAAAACCTTTAAAAGATACTGGATAAAGTAAAAGGATGTATGCTCTGAGTGTAACATATAGATGCTGCATAAAAACACTGAGCTAGCTGTAATTAGGAATAGATATTACATTAATTCTCAAATGAAGAAAGAGCAGAATACAAGGCAAGACTGAAACGAATTTCACTGTCAGGAGAACTTCTTGAAAAAAAAGAAAAAGCCCATCAGCTCTATTAATCAGGGACTGTGAGGTACCTTTTACCACATGTACTATCTAACCTTTAGTCCACTTTTCTCTGAACCCTGCTTCTTCTTATATGAGTTTAAAAAGAAAAAAAAAAAAAAAACACGGGGCAGGTAGGTGGCGTACTGGATAAAGCGCCGTTCCTGGAGTCAGGAGTACCTGGGTTCAAATCCGGTCTCAGACACTTAATAATTACCTAATTATGTGGCCTTGGGCAAGCCACTTTATCCCGTTTGCCTTGCAAAAAATAAAAACCTAAAAAAAATCGCAAACTATTCTTGTGCTGCCTTAATATCCCTTTTGAAAAATTGAGACAACTAGAAAAAATATTTTCAACTGATTTTTTTAGAGGAAATCAGAATCCTGCAACTTTGAACTAAAAAATTTAGAAAATCACCATCCCCCAGTCCTCAGAGAGTATCTATAGACCCCTTTAGGGAAGATAAACGCTTGTTCCAGGACCCAAGATAATGTGAAATGAAAGTTGGAATAAGGATCTGCAAAGCTTCTATGGGCAACCAGGTTTCCTTTCAATTTAAATTCCAGCCCTCTCACTTGGGGATTTCAGGCTACCAATATTCCTTTGGAATATTCTCAATTCCCAATTCATCATGCTTCTCCATTTCCATGTTCTCTATCTTCATTCCAGCCTAGCAGAAAACCAATCAGTTAGACAGCATCTGTTAATACCTTACAGTGAATGTAAAATTCTACTTTTTGGGGAGTTTATTAATTAGTAAAAATAACCACATAGAACCTGAGACCAAAAATGGGATAGAAATTTCCAATTAGCCAGAAACAGGAATCTTTCTTTTATTGTTTAAATTCTTACAGGGGCAGCTAGGTGGTGCAGTGGATAGAGCACCGGCCCTGGAGTCAGGAGGACCTGAGTTCAAATCTGGCCTCAGATACTTAATAACACTTAATAATTACCTAGCTGTGTGACCTTGGGCAAGCCACTTAACCCCATTGCCTTGCAAATACTAAAAATAAATAAACAAACAAACAAATAAATAGGTTTTGCTAGCTACTCTTGTATTGTTTTAGTCTATTGTTTATTCCAACAAAGAACATCAGTTAATACACAACTTTCACAGTCAGCCATAATTTATATAAGAGGATAGTTAAAATCGACATAAAAACAAAATTTAAGATAAAAGATATTTTACTGTTTTGCCTTAAATTTTGTATTTATGTTCTCATAGGAATAACTTTTAACAAGACATTGTTCCAGCCTAGAAGACTGAAGAGTGAGGGAAAAGTTTCCAAAACTTCCTCACCTTGAGAGAGATCATCTGGTCCCTCTCAAGAAGCATCTTGTGCTGGATTTTATTCTCTAAAGCAGATGTTGACTATTGAAGCCTAATTTCTCTGTGCAGCTGATGATGTTGTCACAACAGTACTGTGACTCCTCCCTTGCTGCGGCTTCTCTCCACTCTCTTCATGTATCTCCTCCAGTGCAGTTAAAAAGGCCTTTCTCAGCCCAGCATATCCCCATCCATTCTAGTCCAGTCCAAATGATGATATGCATGTTATAGGAAGACTGCTCTTTAGGAGAATGAGTTTCTTAACTCTTTTGTGGTAGCAAAGAACTGAAAATAGAGGGCATGCTTATCAATTGAAGAATGACCAGATAAGTTGTTGGGATTGGGATGGATTACTTTGGATCTATAAGAAATGATGATCCATATGGATTGCTTCAGAAAAACCTGGGAAAACTTAAATGAACTGATGGCAACCCTTCAAAAGATTGAATGTGGAGATCATGTTGGGATGACCTTCCTATCCTCTGCCTCAGACTTTCTTTTTCTTTTAGATGTTAAACATGCTCAGATTCTTCAACTGTTGCTCAGATGATATGGGGTCAAGGTCCTTCACCACACTGTTTGCCCATCACTGGTTTTTCTCTAGTTTATCAATATCCTTAAATTTTGCAGCATTCATCACAGTACTACAGCTGATAATTAAAGAGGGAAGAGGGTAACTGTATTCCTATTTCCTATTCTTGGAAGCCTTACTTTATTACTTTGATAATTCATCTTATCTCATAGTTGATTAAAAATAGATTTATTTCCATTTAAACTATACCTCACCAATCTTGTACTTGTAAAATGGATTTTTCCTTTTACACCCATGAATAAGATTTTATATTTATACCTATTGAATTTCATCTTAAGTGATTCAGTCTAGAGATCTATTCTGTTATACAGATCTCCTTGGATACTGAAGCTATAGTCTAGCATGTTAGATATCCCTGCCAGAAAATTTGATGAATAAACCACATAGACCTTTTTCCACGTTTTTGAGAAATGGTAGTATCACAGAGCCAAATCCTGATTTCTGAGTCACTTCACTGTTGACTTTGAATCCTTAACTATTAACAATCCTGTGAGCCCAGTGCTTAATATAGTGTCTGACACATAGTAGGTCCTTAAAAATGCTATTTGGCTATGTGGCTGACAGCATTCCAACTAATTTTCAATTTATTATATTTTTAGAAGAGTAGTTAAGTAGGGCAGTAGGGGCAGTTAACTAGGACCTGCAGTCAGGACAGTTCAAATTTGGCCTCAGACTCTTCCTGCCTGGACTGCTCACTCTACCCTTTTTGCCTGGGGTTCCTCATCAGTAAAATGAGCTGGAGAAGGTCACAACAAACCACTCTGATCTCTATCAAGAAAATCCCAATGGAATCATAAAGAGTCAGACACAGTTGAAGTGACTAAACAACACAAAATATCATTTGCTTCTTCCTCATGAAATATTTTATTTAAACTCTCTTTAGAAAAAATAAAGGTGGAAATCTGTCCACAGTGTTATCCTCTTTTCCCAGTATGGCAGTACGATTTTGAAACAAGAGAGTAATCTGCCAAGACCTTTCTTGATAAGCTCTTCACTTAATTTTGAAACCCACCGCTTCCCTTTTGACAGGTTCTCCATCTCTCTCAAGTTCTGTCCTAGAATTTTACCAGAAATTTCAGTCAAACTCACTGAAAAATAGTTGGAAGATTGTTTTTCTCCCTTTTGACCATTTGGATGACATTTTCCCTTTCTCAATGTGGCAGCACTTTGCCAATTTCTGTGATCTTTTAAATGTCACTGAGAGTGATTCAACCATCACATCTACCAATTCTTTCTGGACCCAAAGATAGCAGTCTTTATCATGTGCAGTGGATTTGTTCAGGGCAGTGGAGGGTTCTCATACTATCCCCTTATTGATCTTGGTTATTCACTATCTGCTTGTCATTTTTGTTTGATTATTTCTCTCATTCAAATCACTCTACTTGGCAAGGAACCAAAACGACAGCCTTCATGCAACACATATCTCACAGTATGCAGACACTGTGCTAGGTTTTCCTGAAATGATTGCGGTTCTGAATATCTTTGGACAGGAAAGGAGAGGACAGTAAAAATTCATTCCTAGAGCAAAGGGATCACATATTAACAACTAAAAAGAATTTTGGCACATTAATGTCTATATTACACAATACATGGAATAATACTACAATGAGAACTTTAAAAAATAAAAGGATGTTGCTTATGATTAAAAAACAGTGACAATTTTTGGAAGCATTGGGATATTCCTGCGCACATCTGTTCCTCTGTATTCGTACTATGTCTAGAAAAGAGGAATAATGGCATTTCCATGTCATCCAAAGAAAATAAATGAATTTCATTTCATGAACTTCTGTTCTCAAGAAACCTCAGGATTTCCCCCCTTTTAAAACAATGGGTTGTATTTTGCTGCCTATTTTTTAGCTTGGTAAAAAAAGAAATGCTAGTAGTGTTTTTCTTTCATTTTCCTGTAGAAAGATTCAGGGAGTTAGACACAGATTATATAATTAGAGCAAAGCAAAATCAACCAAGGGAGAAGGCTGCATCATCCGTCTATGGAACCCTCTCCTTGTTGGTGCCAAGCACCTCTTAGTTCAGGGCTGGCTCTGAGATCTGAAGGGCTCTCTCTTGAACAGCTAATTACCACCATGATACAAGGTGCCAAACTGGAACCCCTTTGATATGTATCAGAACAGCTGCTTGGGGGAGGAAGGGACCAAATAGTGGCCCTCCTGTCTTTGGCTCTCCCTCCCTTTTAGCATCTGACAGAGCTTAGAATCTATAGCCCTGCAGGACTCAACAAAAAAGATTCACAGATTCCAACCCCACATCCTGTGAACTCTATCCATATCCCTTCAGCAAATTTAACAGGCAAAGTTCCAAGGTCAAGTTTTTATATTCTTGTTTGTGTTTATGATCATTTGATCCTCTTTCAATACATCACACATTTATTCAAACATTCGAGATCAAAGATTGGGTTGGGAATCAAGGATATAAGAGAAAACTGAAAACTCCAGGAGCCTCCATTTAACTGTAGAGACAAACCAGCTCCACAAAAATATACACAAGGCAATTTGAGGATCGAGAGTAATAATCATGAAGTTCTCTTTATTTCATCTTTGTGCATGTTGTATTCTCGACTCACATAGATAGAAACTATACAAGGGCAGAGACTGTTGCATTTTTGAAACTCAAGAACTGAACTTGGCAGAGAGTAAATGCTTAGTTAATACATATTCATCGATTGAGGAAATATTTCTTCTTTTTTCAGTAGGGAATGAGTTGCTCTGCCAAGGTAGCTAAGGATGGGTGGTAGATCAGTCTGTAGATATCTGTCCATGGCAAACAGAAAACCGGACCTGGAATAGGGAATACCCCCCCCCCAAGTCCTACTGTGATATAACCAAAGGATTGATCTTGATCCTATGTTTCTTGATCTGCAAAATGGCTCACCATGAACTACAAGTGACAAGATTAATGGAAAATGCCAGACAAATTTTAAAGTAATATCTAAATATCAGTTATCACCATTGTTCCAGGATACCATGTTCATTCTTTTTTTGTTGGAAAAACTATTGGAAAACTATTCCATGGACCTTATGTCAAGCCTATGGCTATTACAAAAACCTAAAGAAGTTATGGAAGTGAAAATGGAAGAGATAATGCTTTGCATAAATGTATTATAGATTCTTGATCATTATTACTATTATTTTTAGAATGTAGACTTGCATCATAATCTTTTTCTCCCCAATTTAACAATGTATTTATGAAAATACATATACTAACTGTGACAAAGAGTGATTGTTTGTGACCAGAAACCATGGAAGGGATGAGCATTGCTGTTGGTTATGAAGGGGTTACATTTTGGGAAGTAAACATTCATTCTCTCCAGTGGTTTTTATGTGTTTCAACAAGCGTTAGGATGATTAGGTAGGCATTATTTCAACAACTCCATTTCCATTATGTTCCTCATACAAAGACAGTTTCAAAGGCCCATAATAGCCAAATGGTCTGCCTGAGGCCACCATAGCAGGACTCCCACCGGTAAATTGGGCAGATTAAGCAACCCATTTGCAATTTACCTCACAGATGTTCTGTGTAGGGTATCACACCTGGCATGAGCTGCAAATGGAGGTCAATACTTGCCTTCTCCCGTGCGACCAACAGGACCACTTGCCCATAATTATTTCTTTGTCAATTGAAGAAGGGAAGAGAGACCATTATGAAGGAAGCTTCTTAACTTTGAAGCAAGGTAGACATTTGTTTACTTACACAAGTATATCCTTGAACTCCCTTTCTGGGGGAATAGCCTGTAGAAGATCAGAAGATGCAATTTCTTAGCTAGCAATTGAAAAGTTACTGGCACTACTGTAGCCAAGACTTAGAAGAACAGCTGCCAGGGAAGAAATGGTCATAACCCCAGGACCAAAAAGAGCTCTGTCTCAAAATTTCATCTTATTTTCAGACTCCAACCATCATCCCATTCAAGTTAATATAGTAAATTTTAAAAGAGTCAGTACAAAGTAACAACAACAAAAAGGAAGATAAGAAAGGGGAAGCCAGAAGTCACTGACCCATGAAGATGACATGCAACTATTTAGTCCTTTTTTCTTGCCATAGTTGTGCAAATAGGGAAGATCAGGTATGCCTAGGAATGGTATAGTGCCTCAAAACATTATCTTTTAAATAATTACAAATCAGTCTTAGAAGTCAGACCTTCCTCTAGCTCAAAAGTTACTTGTAGGGGTAACTAGGTGATGCAATGGATGGAGCCCCAGTCCTGGAGTCGGGGGACCTGAGTTCAAATCCAGCCTCAGACAATAATAGCCTAACTTGTGTGACTCTGGACAAGTCGCTTAACTCCATTGCCTTTCAAAAAAACCCCAAACAAAAAGAAAGTTACTTATAACTGACTCATAAATTCATTAAAAGTCACATCCTATGACTATATGAGGAAGTCAGCTAGGTCTCACTGAAAGGCCCCTTAGATCTTGCTAGCTGCCTATGATCTGTAAGCCTTAGATGAGCTCTAAGATATTTGGAGGTAGACCAGGAGAACACTAAATATCACTGATAACTGAGATGATGCAGATATACTAATGAACTAACCTGCACAGAAAAAGAATTCATCAGGTGCCTTTAAAATTCTATAAAAATGAGATCCTAAACTTCTGCCTCCCCTCTTCCCAGAACTTTTCCATCTCCTAAGGTTCTGTTCTATTCAAATGCTCTCATCTCTGATCCAGCTTCCAGGGATGGAACCTCACCCTATTCTTTCCCCTTGCCTATCTTACTTTGCTCTTCAACACTTTACCCATGCAGTCTGTCTTTGCACCCCTTGTGCTCTTTGTCACTATAATTCTTGCTGTATTTATACCTGTATCCTTTGTGACTTATCAAAATGGTATATGCTGATGGGTATCCAAAGAACTGGATTTTCCAGCACTCATTTGACCCAGAAAGATCCCCATGTGATACCATTCACTTATTCAATTAAGAGTTCAATAAATTACTTAGCAAGTAAAGCTATATGTTGGATCTCAGAAGTGTAAGAATCATCCCTCTACCATGTGTTTTTTTTCTTTCCTTCTATCCTCACCACCCTCACCTAAAATGCACATAAAAGCATTATACACACACACACACACACACACACACACACACACCAGTTGAACAATAGCAACTGGCTGCTCTTTCACTATAGTGACTTCGTCTTTAGAGTTGTATATATAAAGCCTACTGTCTCCATTAGGAAGAGTTTCTTTCACCAGGAAAGAAAGTATTCTTAATCAGATTCTAAGGAATTCCTTGAACCTGGTTATCTCTGACTAAAGAGTGTGATCTGAAGAAGGATCCAGAATAGTGGTCTGAGTTGTAGGAAGGAAGCCAAGAAACAACAATGTTGTAAAAACTAGCCAAGGAGGAGTGATCAATAGCATCAAAGGTTGCAGAGAAGTTAAGGGAAATGAGGATTGAGAAACAATAGCATGAAAACCAGAAAAGAAAGAGAATCAGAAAAAAATGCTGCAGTGAGGCCAAGGAATAAGGGTCCTGAGGAAAAAACCATCAGATTTAGTTAGGTCATGAATAATTTTTTAAAAATTATTTGAGCTAAGTAATGAGGTTGGAACTCAAGCTGCAAAGGAGTGAAATGTAGAAGAGACAAAAAGGAACCAATATAGACAGACAGGGCAGAACCTTGAGCAGAGGTGCTTTGGGAGTAGAAATGTCCCCCTATCATGAAAATGTTTTCCTGCCCAGACCCCACTAAAATTGAGGGGAAAACAATGTGACAGAGAAAGGGTTCTATTCACTATCACCAATTACCAATAAAAATCAGAAAAGCATAGAAGCCCTGGAAGAGGAAGAACCCCTGAGATTATTATTCCAACTTCCTGAAAAGCTCTCACAATTATCATCTGGGAAGGCATCTGTCATGGAGAACCCAGCAACTGCCAATCAATCACCTCTTTCAAGCCAGTCAAATGAGCTTAGCTAAAACCTTACAAGAGGTAGCATGTGCTAGGCAGGTCAGGTTGCCACCACAAATCTGACAGCTATCTTTTCTGATACCTTGATGGAGATAGTTCAGAACCTTTAACCCAAAACCTTGGAAATAGCAATGCTTCCAACCCAGTGTTCACCACCATCATTCTAGGAAGATGCCTATTTACTTCTCCTGCAGATGGTTATAGTCACAGTTACCAAATACTCAGGATAAAATGTTCTTGGCACCTACATTCTTGACCCTGTCCACTGGTTTGTCATTAGAAACTGAATGATGGGTTATAAGAGTGGAAATGCCATTAAACACAAGACGTTGTAAGTAACAGGGATTTTCCCTTTGACTTTCAGCTAAAACCATACATATCGTCTTGCTGTTTGAGAGTATTGTCTTAAATTCCTATTTCTATCCCTGCTGCCTATACACACACACACACACACACACACAAATATAATACATCCATTATATACATACATAGATGTATGTGTATCTATCTAGATACTGTATATATGTATATTGGAATTTTTAAAATGTTTATCTTTTTTTTTTTAAATGGAGAACAAAGCATGTCTGAAAACAATTAGGAATGATCCAAGAGTTAGAGAATGAATATCAGAGAGAGGCAATTATTTAAGGCAGGACTGTCCCAAATATGACCATAGTGCAATTTTATGCGGCCACCTCTGGCTTTTAATTTTCACAAGCAAAAAATAAAATAATAATTTTCATGGCATGCATATTAAATTTTTCAATTCCTTATAAATAAATCTAGTAAATAATTACTAGTAAATAATCTCCTTGATGTTCATTTTCTTTGGTGTTTTTAAGCAATATTACAGAAGAAACATATTGCACAGACTTTTCAATTGATCTGTTTCAATTGCCTTCCATCTGTACTGTGCAGGCTAGTCAGTATGCAGCTACTTTTATACTGTTGTGTTGTCACTTTGTTGTTTTGTGATTGCTTTCACACTTTGCACCTTCACCTGCCATATGGATGACATGTGTCCCCCACTTTCTAAGAAGTTAAAAGTACCATGACTCTTCATAAACCTAACTCATGTAAGACTACAGATTAAATATTATATCAGTGCACTATATTTTTTATTCTGGGTTTGGCCTTCAAATAATTATTTTATTTTAATGAGGTCCTAATATGACCTAATGTTAGGCAACCCTGATTATGGGGATAATGTGTCAAAGGAGATAGAAAGGTCTGGATGGTGTCAAGGGTACATGTGGATATGAGAATGGAGATGAAGAAGAGAGAAAGAGAGTGCCAGAGAATATTGAGTCATGCTGAGATTTGGAAAAGGTGGGAACAGGAATTCCATTGTGGACACCTTCTATTTTCTTGGTATACTCTAAAATCGGATATTCTCCTTAATAGTAAATGATGACAAGGTATGAGAGCCTCAGCAGGGAGGAGAAAACTTGAAACAACCTGGAGTGGAAAATACTATAAAGAATGAAGGGAAAAGTAGTAGTGTTGTGGTGGAAACCAGGTTGACATTAACAGAAATTGTAGGGGAGCCTGTGGTTTTAGGGACATGTGGATCTTATAGAAAACTTAATTTAACCTAAGTCACATTGGGAATATTCATTTTTAAAATATTTGCAAGAATTTGATTGTATATCCTTCTTGTTTTCGTGGGGCTAGACATGTTATTACGGCTAGACTTTTCACTTCATTGTATTTCTCTCTCTCATGGAGTCTGCTTTAGCCATAGTTTATTTTGTTTTTTGCTTTTCTCGATCCTGGCATTTTATATTTTTGTAGATGTTCATACATTTCATTCAATTTTGCAGACATATAATTGTATGGAATATTTTTCTAATGCTTATCTTTATTTCCTCCTAAATCTTTTTGCTTTCCCTTTTGTAATTCATTTGTATAATTGATGTTTCCATATTCATTTTTTGTTAAGAAATGGTTTGTGATTCTCTGGCAGATGTTTTATGATTTCCCCTTTAAATATAACAATATATAATGATTAAATAAAGAGGGAAGATGGTTATGGTTTGTTGGCTTTATTGTTTTTTAAGCAGATTAATGTTTTGCTAATTAAATTAACAATGTTTTTGCTTGCAATTTTATTAATTTTCCTTATTTTAGCAATCTTCATTGCTTATTTTGGACCTATTAATTTGTTGATTTTCTAAGTTTATAAATTAATTCAAGTCATTAATCTTTTCTCCCTTCTTTTGTCTGTCTCTGTCTCTGTTTCTCTGTCTCTCTCTCTCTCTGTCTGTGTCACTCTCTGTGCCTGTGTCTCTCTGTCTCTCTGTCTCTGTCTCTCTCTCTCTCCCCCTCCCCCTCATCATTATAAGTATTCAAGAAAGTAAAGTTTCCTTTCAGTTATTTAATTCTAAAAGAAAACAAAAACAAAAACAAACATTTCCTAAAGCAGGCCACCATTCAAGGACAGTTAACAGAAATAGAAAATGCCTGATCCTTTTTTATTTATTTTTTGCTGATGATAACAACAAAACACACACCAAAAATCTTGACCAAGATGAGCCAAAGGTGGCCTTGCAGGCTCTGCACCAAGCATGTTCCCCTTCTGCATGTGTTCACATGAGCTTGCCCTGGGACCAGCTGCAACCACCAATACTTTGTTTCTTAATCCTGAGGGTCCCCACCAGCTGAGCTGGAAATTGGGCTGTGTGTTCTGACAGAGGCATTTGTTCAGGCTATGCAGGAGGTCCAGTGACGGGTCCAAAGAGAATGCAGTTAAAAGGAAACTCTGTGAGACTGGGAAGAGTCTTGAATTTGTACCTCCAGTCTAACAGAGGCAGGTTTCACAAGACTTGTTGACTTGTGGTCTTGCTTAATGCTGAAATAAATGGAAATGATCCAGTTACAGTGTTTGGTCACATTGCAAGTTTGTGTGTGTGTGTGTGTGTGTGTGTGTGTGTGTGTGTGTGTGTGTGTGAATTTATGTATGGCACTACTGATTGCACTGATCTTCAACATTGTAGGATATTCTCAGTGGGGTCTGTCCAAAGCTAAACAAACTTCTATAGGAAAACTAAGTGGATGACTAGTGTCTCTTGTCCAAGGGCTTATCTAAATTGTTAAAAGGAGATTCTTTACCTGGAAGTTTCCTATGCTGAGGAAATTACAGGTCTGGTCCCGTTATTATATCCCCATTTACATCACAGAGTTGTAGTGAGAAGCAAATCTTTGTTGTTTTGTCTTCCTTTTCAGAGGAGCAGTGACATCACAGGGGACAACTTACATGCAAATTTCCTTTAAGGGAGGCAGAGTTGTACCAAGCTGGCAATCTCACTTTCATTTCCAGAGTTATTCAAGTTCAGTGGCAAGACAAAGTCAAGTGACTGGCTATGGCCCAGGATTCACTCAATGACTTTGGCTTCCATGTCTGGCCAAGATCTAAGCACTCCACAAAGCAAATAGTATCATAAATAGAAAGTTTGAATTCCACCTCATCAGGAAGGTCTTTCTAAACTGTCTTCTCCATTGTTACTTACTCTCCACACAAAGATTGTGTAATTATTTTATACATAGTCTTTATTTCCTTGAACTGGGAACAGTTTGTCTTCTCTACTATAATGCAAATGTGTTGAGGCTAGGGGTTCTTTCTCTTCTGTCTTTGATTCTTTAGCAATAATCACAGTGCCTAGTCCAAAGGAAGGGCTTCATCAACGGAATGGTTTATTGGGAAACTGTGATGCTGAGGACAGACAGACTATTTGTTCCTTGGTCTGTGCTCCAAGCCTTTGGAGTTTGCAGGTACATCACAGGACTAATACCTCATAGCACAGCCTCTACAAGCTGAGACCAAATGCCAAATTGACTTTTAGTGAAGAATATCTTCATATAAGTCTTTCACCATCATAAACTTTCAGTCATTCAATTATTTTGTGAATCTATATAAATGGACAATGGCTTTCTCATTCCAGTGATTAAGAAGAGAATCCTAGGAAGGGCAATGTGTATGGGAGTATCCACAGGCTCACTGGGAGGAAGTCAATTGGCTCACTATTCCCTGAGTCCTGATCTACCCTTGTGTAATGTCTAGGAAGCCAGATATGCCTCACAAACCTCACAGCAATGGCTTTACTTCCTCATGACGGCCAACTTAGCATACACTTGGTTCAAGGAATTCATTTTACATTTGTCTCCCCTGCTTTTCAGTAACACCTGATAAGGTCTGCTTCTCTGAGCCTATGGTTCAGACAGAGCCAGGTTAGTGAGATCTGTCAGAGCTACCAGCAGAGTCAAATAATGGAAACAATCAGTGGAGTCTTCTGACTCATTAGGAAATGTGTAAAACTATCTACAGTGCATCATAGCATACCATCTTCAAACTGCAGTATCTGCTGTTTGATTTTAACAGGTTTTTTTCTCAAGGATCCAAAGCAACAGAATCCCCAAGGAAAAGACAGAGAAGAAAGTTTAAACTGCTACCAGTTGGGAGAAGATGAACTCCCAGGTTAATAGGGGAAGTCTGCATTATTAGCAATTCAGTCCAGGACAACCTGACCATAAGAGATTGGAACAATATGTTATTTTTATAAGGTTTACCATCCTTTCCTGAAATTGGAATATAAATTGAGTCATCTAAGTATGAGATACCATTGCAAAGGCAAGGTTAATATTGTTTGAGTGTATGGGCACCCTCTTAAAATCTCTCTCTAATGCCTCCCCTTAGAATAAGTTGAGTCTAATTCTCAAAGGCAGGGCCCAGAAAAAGAAAAGTTCTAGGAGGACTAAACAAGAGGGAAAGCTCATAATGTGGATCTAATGTTTGTTCTTCATTTGTGAAGACCAAAATAGGGAGGTGATGCCATAACAAGCCCTTGAATTGGATTTGAGGTGGGGGGCTGTGCTGAGTCACCAGCCTCACTTTCTCCTCCAGAACCATCTGGGCCCAATGGCCAGATATGAATCAGGATGACTGGAGATGGTCCTGGATGAGGGGCAATCAGGGTGAAGTGATTTACCCAAGGTCACATGGCTAGTAAGTATGAAGTGACTGATGTTGGATTTGAACTCCTACCTTCCTCACTCCAAGGCCAGTGCTCTATGCACTATGCCACCTTATCAATGTGGATCTAGAGATGGACTATATGCCTCTTATCCTTAAATGAACTGAGGGAAATCAGAAAGTCTCAGCACCATGGCAACAGAGGAATGGCCCTTGGTTTATGAGTTATTTATTCATGTCAACTCAGAGAGAATTGTTTCCTAAATCCTGAGGGAATATGGTCAACACTGACAGAGAAGTACCATCACTGAAGAGGAGAATGGAGTCCAGAATGCCTCTATGAGCAATTATTAGCTCTTCAATTAACCTTTTAAATCCCTTCACAATGGGGGTTGCCTTCTGCTTCCAGCCTTTGGTACTTTCCTTTGTGTGTCCCAGAGTCCAGGCAATTAGGTCTTTTGAATCTTCCTCAGACATGATATTCCATTTCATGACTCTGCACTTTTTGCTCCAGCTTCATCTCTGCCTTAGAATTCCTGTCACTTTCTCCAGGAATCCTTTCCGGAACCACCCTGACTGCCCTTTCCAACAAAAAGGCCTCTGTTTAGTTTACATAAATTTGCATATGCATGCTTATAAGTACATGAGATCTCTCCTCACTGAATATAAATATATTACTTGAAAGACAAACCAACCCATACTATAGTAAGTGATTAATAAATGTGGGTGTATGTAATTCTCTCTCTCCAGATGGAAATAGAAATATATAGATGTAGCTATGGATACATGTGTCTCCATACCTTTATTTCTACATATCTTTCTCTATGTTTGTGTGTATGTGTGTATATAAATATATGTATCTGAGTATATTTCTCTTCCTCTCTCTTTTTAGCTATCTTGAGATAGACATAGAATTAGAGATAAAGATACATAGATCTGTCTATATATGAGAGTATATATAATACACCTATCTGTCTATATATTTGGGTTTGTAGCTTTCTCTAATTTATCTCTATATCTGTTTCCAGAGACAGAAAAAGATGAAGATATACACAACACATACGTACATATTATTCTACATTCTATACATAAATTTTCCTTAAATTAAACCATAGAATTGACTGAGGAAAAAATTAAATGATGTTCAGTATGCAAATCTCTGACCTAGGTTTGGGGAAGGGAAAAAAATGTAGAGGTAGAAAGGCAAAAAGTCCATTTGTGCCATGGACCATGTGCTATTTCTGAACTCTTGGGTCTTTTTTCTTTGATCTATGCAACAGTAAATTTATTTTCCTTTCATTCAATACATTTTTATGAAGCAAGAAATTGTTGGATTTAGAGATTTAGAGGACTTTTGAGACCATTCTAATTCAAGCTCATTTATCTTATAGAGGAAGAACTCAAGACTAGGAAAAGACAAGTAACATTCTTCAATTTCAATTCATACTATATCACAAAGCACAAATCCAGCCTTCTGACTCTAAATCCCATCCACTTTCTGTTAAATCATGTTGCCTCCATAGGAAGACCAATGGACCAAAGGCTAAGGAAAATGAGCTCATGCTTATTTTTATCCATAAGATATCACTGGAGTGACAGCATGAGCATTTGTTATGGGTGACATTAGAGAAGTATGAATAATGTGAAAATGCATGAGAGTCAGTCTGGGGGTGGGGGGTGTCAAGGACATTTTCTTATATTCATTCAGACCATGAAAAGCAAAGGTCCATTCTGTTCTGACAACCAAACTAAGAAAGAAATGGGTTATGTGGCAATCACCTAAATGAGGGCAAGTGGGATAGGCAATGGCCAGGAAATCTAGGGAATCTGAGGCATAGTTGAACCAACCTAGAATAGCTTGTGTAGGAAACAATAAAATTCACTTCAAAAAAGATGACAACACATCTAGTAAGAGCTAAAGTAAAAACGAGGCATAAATATACGTGCAAAATGACTAGAGCTATTGCAAAATGGAGTGGCATGGATGAAGTGGTAGTTGGTTTCCCTCTCATTATTTCCAATGATTTCTATATGATTCCTCTCCAATGTGAGGAAGAAGATATTCTCATTAAGACACAGGTTAAATCAGATTACTATTTAGATCTCCATAAATTGTGAGCTTTGGGGCATGGAATATGGGCAAGTTTTCAGACTACAGTAGACTAAAAATATAAAAGCAAATCAGGTATAGTTTCACACAATCTCAAAATCTCAGAGCAGGAAGAATACTCAATGACATCTAGCCTATTGACTATCTCAACAAGATCCTCCTCTAAACTCTATTTCAAACCCTCCATAAGGAGGAGTTTACCATCTCCCAAGGAGATCATTCCATTTTGGACAGCTCTCAGTATTTTTTCAATACTTATGTTCTTGGGATCAAACAAAACAAATGTAATCTCGCTAACACATGACAACCCTCTGATTATCCTAAGATTGCTATCAAAGCCCCAGTTTTCTCAATCATTTATCATTGCACATTTTTTATACTTCCTCCACCCAATCAATTGATTTCCACTGGGTGTTCATCAACTTAGCATGTCTTTCCTCCACCAAGGTGCCCAAGACTGAATACAGGATCCACATGTGATCTAATCAGGCAAAATAAAACAGTGAAGAGGCTCCTCTTATTTCAAGCATGCCTCTGTGTATACAGTTAGAATGTATACATTTGAATAAGGGTGATTCTAACTCTGATGCTAGCTCTCTATCTCTCTGTAAAACTGTCTAGTGAGGAAATAGAGGCAGTTGGTCATCTCCCAACTAAGTTTAAATAGGTAATCTAATGATTTTCCCCAAGAAAGGTATATGTTTTTAAGGAATCCTTAGAGGTTCAGTCTTCTCCATTTTCTAGGTCAAGGAAAAGAAAAATGAGTTACTATTGAAAAGACATAACTATAATAAAATTCCAAATGTCCATGATTAGATAAGTCAAATTCCCATCCCTGATATCATTACATTTATAAGATGAAGACAATCTGAGGGTTTTTTTTTCAAGTATTGGTTGAACTAGAGAAATTTCTGAGTTTCTTTTCAATTGCAGCATTCTATAATAATGATTCATAAGTTCTTATAATTTAATTTATGTGCAAAGCAAGGTTTTGGATGTTGAAGGAGCTCAATAATTACATAAAAATATTTCCCAGCATCATACAACTTATAGTTAGGTTCAGTGAAAATGTCATATATAGCTATATGTCTATATTTATAATATATAGATATAGATATATATATAGAGAGAAAGAGATAGATAGATAATTAAATAAATAGATACACAGACATGCACAACATTTACACATAGATGCATAACTTTAGGCACATGCATACATTCATGCATATTCATGTCCAGATACAAATACATACTGGTGCTTACCATCTTTCTTTCAGTTCTTTGTGGTATATGCTTTATCACATTATCCAGATGGCAAACCTGGGGTTCACAGTTGCCAATGATTTTGGGGCATTTAGAAATGTGAGTCTGCTTTTATGTTCCCTAATATAATGAAAGTTCCTCAAGAGTAATGATTACTTTTCCTTTCATCTTTGTGTTTTCAGCATATGACATAATAATACTTATGGAAAGATCTAAAAAAATAAAATAAAAAGTATCATTGTATTGAATATGCCATTGTTCCATATGGTGGGAAAGGAGGAATCTGCACCAGAGGTAGCAATCTGAGTGTTAAGATGGACAGATCTTCTAATAGTATCATTTCAAAAACATTGATAATGACTAAGTGAAGACATGGACTGGAAGAATTCCATCAGTATCAAGACATAATTCTTATTAAAAATAGGATTGTGGTGATATTTCTTTAAACCATGCTGCAGAATTTTAATTTCTACTTTCATTTGAAATTGGTAGCTTAACCCATGTTAATATTTTAAAATTGAATTGCCTATATCTGCTTTTCACTTGCTGTTCTCAAATTGGAGAGAGCAAAGGATTTTAAGAACTAAAACCAAAACATAGAAAACTTCATTTAGATGTCTGAGACAAGAACCTTTTGGTGAAAAACAGCGTTAGAATTTTTTTTTAATGTAAAGACCATGGAGGAATGGAAAGGAACTTTGAAATTCAAGAGAAAGGCAACATCCTTTCCAACTAGTAACTTTCCCCCCTGTCCCTACCTTTCCCCTTATTCCTCATTTTCCCCCTTCTCTCACTCCCTGACCTTCCCTTCCCTTCTCTCCTTTCTCTTCTCTTCTCCCCATGCTCTTCCCTTCTTTCCCCAATCCTCCCCTTCCTCTCTCTTCTCCTCTTTCTTCTTCCTTCCCTCCATTCCTCTTGCCCTCCTTCCATTCCTCTCCCCCTCCCTCCCTGCCTCTTCCTTCCTACTTTCTTCCCTTCCTTTCTCTCTTCCTTCCTCCCTTCTTTCCTCCCTCCCTCCCTTCCTTCCTTCCTTCCTTCCTTCCTCCTTCCTTCCTTTTCCTCTTCATTCTTTCTTTCTTTTCTTTGTTTCTTTCTTACTTGCTTGCTTACTTGCCTTCCTGGAAAGTTGGCCTAATTGAATGCCTGTGAGGCTTGGAGAAGAGAAGCTTGGAGTTCTTGGCAAAAAAATGGAAGTCATTTGTTTCATCAGCTATCAAAATATTCTGCTATTTCAATATAATAACCAGAAAGATGAGTAGAAATTTGAAGGGTTCACACATCTGCTTCCTAGAATATTTCTGCTTTTCTGCCCATAATGTGAGTCCTGGTCATGGCTCTTAGAGGCAAGAGGATCTGCCCCTTCAGCTGGCAGAAGCTAATTTCAGAGAATTAGCTCAAGGGTCTGTTTGCTGCCTGGAAAAAAGCAGCCTCTAGTTGGAGAAATTCTCTTGATCTGCATTTTCATACTGCATAAGAAATGATAACAGATGCCAAAGGATGGGGCACAGAAGAGATGGTTTTCCTCTGTTTAAATCTGGGCAACCAGCCAGACAGGATCCAAAGGGATAAACTAATTTTCCTCTTTTTTTTCCCTCTTGCTAACACCTTAGAATGTATGGCTGTTGAGTCACTCGAGGGAAACCATTAGCTCTTTTCCAAGGTGGACCAGACCCCAATGATCCCAAGAAACAACATCCTTTTGCAACCTGGGGCTATACTTAGTATATATCACTTACTATACCTCAAATTTCTAGAAAAGTTCATATACAAGCCTTAGACCCCTGCCTAACTTAACCATTGCCACCAAAAAAACCAAAACAAAACAAACCAAAACAAAAAAACTTTGCGGAAAGAAGAAAGGAAGCTCAGACATTAGTCTTATCAGCTAGCAAAACATACTTGTCTATGCAATTCGTCTATTTGAATGAAAGCCAACCTGGTTTTATTATAAGTAAAATAAAATTTTGAACTTCCTTTGAAGATGCCAATGACATCTTTCCAAGTTAACAACGTCACAAACATGACAACGGGCCATATGATAGAAACTCTCCTTAATTTTTCCTCTTTATAATTCCAGGAAGTAGATAATGCAGCATTTCTTCTCCTCCTCCTCCTCCTTCTCTGTTTCTCTCTTTGACTCTGTCTTTTTCTGGGTCTGTCTCTCTCTGTGTCTTCATGTCTTTTTCTCTATCTCTGACTATGTCTTTCTCTGTTTCTGACTCTTTAGTACTTGACAGTTGAGGAAATAGTAGCCCCCCAAAATGCCATGCCACGCCAGACTTCACACAGCTAGTAAGTGAATGGCTCGAAGTTTCTCCAAACTTAAAGCACAGTACTTTATCTGTGCTGATCTTCTCTGGGCTTTTGTATTTTCAGTTCCCCTTGTGAGCTCTCATACTGGACTACTTGACAAAAAGCAGAGATTCCCTTGAGTTTTTTTATTTTTTTACAGCCGTCTTTTGGATTCTCTTGACTTCTACCAAGATAAAGCGATTATTGTTTTCGAGATACCAAAGGCAAGCCTTGAGACTTTCCTGGGGTTCATTTTCCACCTCCCCAAAGAGAAGGAGACTATGGTAGACAATACCAACTCTCCTCTTAGTGTAAGATGTATGTAAGATAGAGTATAAGATAAGTGGGCAGATGAGAGCAGTCTATGACTCACCAATTGTTAACACTAAACAAAGGAGAATTTCTATTGGTTTCAATTCTGTTTGCTATAAAAAAGAGAATAGAAGACCTCTGATATTCCTTCAAGTATCTGTCTATGAGTTCCTGATAAACAATGTCTCTCAATGGTAAGCTTTACTTGTCTATCAATCATTCTCCCCCCCCCACTTAGTCACGAACCCTGCAGTATTCTCAGAAAAGTCAGTGCAATATCATTTATCTCATTTAATTGATATAAAGATAGCTAGCTAACTAGGTAGATAGATAGATAGATAGATAGATAGATAGATAGATAGATTAGATAGATAGACAGATAGATAGACAGACACTAAATTTCATTAAATCTCAATAAGGTAGCTGCTGTGCTACATAGCTAACCCCACCAAGAAAATGTCATCTACTATGGATCTATAACTAAGTTCTCCAACAAACAGGTGCTATGCTTTAGGAATGAGAGTCCCAATTCTTTATCATTCTCCAATCCTTGAAATAAATAGTTTTCTCACCAATTTCTGGCTATGCCTTATGGATGCATATGTGTAGATTTTTATAAAATGGTTTTGTTTCATCTATGTGACAAATATGTGGCCATGTCTTCCTGACAATGAAATCCCCTGGGAAGTTCATATAGATCAGTCTACCAATAGGTTTTTAATTATGAAATATTAAAACTTGATTGTGTTCCCTTCTCTCTCCACCTTTACTTGAATCAAATTTTTTTTTAGTGAATCAATTGGTTTGTCATTTGTGATACAGAAGAAAAGAAAAATGCATCAGTCATCTGGGTAAGTTGCAATCTCTGCAACCTGAGGTGATCTGACTTCTCTAACAGCCACCATCTTCTTCTCAAACTGAAAGTTGTCTTAACCTAAAATAAAATTTCTAAGACCTGCTATTTGCTGCTATTATTTATCCTCGCTTAGAAGCAATGATGGAGCTCATGAAGGACTGAGGCTTTCTCTAGGAAAAGAACGATTTAAAATTTCAGAAGATATGCAGTGAAGCAACATCCCCAAGTGAATATGGTCCCCAATGTCCTCCCTTTTAGAAACAACTAAGAGACAGCAAGAGAAAAGGAATGGGGATGGATCTTGGTATTGATCCAAACTGAGCTCTATGGAATAACCCTCTAACAATTCAGTTAGAATAAATCTCTCAAAGGTCAGCTGCTTCTCCAAACCACTAAAAATCAATATAATTAGACCAAGTAAATTTCACAAATGGCCTCACTTGCAAGATTGCTTCTTTCCAAGCAGGTCATACATCCTGAAGGACCAGTGGGATGCAGGGAGTTTTCTCTTGCTGACATTTATCTAGCAGACAAAAGCACAAAAGTTGAAGAAACCTAAATATTTAGGACAAATTAAGCACCCAACTTTTTTTAAATGGGCTCTATACTTAGGCCTTCAGATAGTACTTTGCATCTAAATGACTTCCTCATAATTCATCATTACATCACTCTCTGGATATTCTCCTCCTCTTTCTATAGATGAGTTTAACTTATCTGTATTTAGGGGACATACAGAGATGGGATTAACAATGCAAAGAATATGAATCATGAGATCTTCACATTTTAGAGCTGAAAGAACTTTATATTTTAGGGACTGGAAAACATTTCTGTCCAAGATTTTATGAATGGGGAGACTGAGAGACAGGGAGAATTGGTGTTTATTTAAAGACCACAAAAGGAGTTAGTAGTAGAGATAGAATGAAAACTAAGGTCTTCTGCTTTTGAGACCACTTTCCACTTTACCTCAGATTTGACTGTCAAGCTGTATCATTTGTCTTTGAAACTATAAAAATGTAGAATATTTATTTTTGCCTGAAGGAACAAATTTAGATGAGAAAAAACAACTTCTTTCATGGACCTTGGGTTACCCTGGCAGGTCATTCAATTCCTCAAAGCTTCCAGGGAATGCTCTAAGATTATACTTTCCATACTCATTGCTAGCTGCATTATTGGAGGGAGTTAACACAGTGAAAGCCTAAACTGATGAAACCACAGTGTCAGATGACAAAAACACACATCTAAGTACTATCCTCCTCATGACCCTTGCCATCACCATGTTGTCTCATCGCCCCATATCCAAAATGGTGCCAAGGTCTATCAGTTTCACTTTTTCAAGTTTTCACAACTCTACCCCCTCTTTTCCCCTCTGAAATACTCACCACCCTGATACAATCCCTCTCACCTTATGCCTGAGTCTACTGTGGAGCTACTTGCCTCCAGTCTCTCTCTTCTTTGATCCATTCTCCATTCATCCACAGATGAAAAATCACTGAAGGACAGGTCCTATCATAGCACACAATCCATCTACTCCAGTGACCTCCTATCACCTCTAGGATCAAATTTAAAATCCTTAGTTTGCCATTCATGATCTACCCTCCCCAGTCTTTTAGTATTCCTGCACCCTCTCACATTCTCTTTGATCCAGCAATACTGCTCTCCTCCATCCTCCATGAACAAGATACTCCATCTTTCCTTTTCAATAAATTTTGCCAACTGCCCCTAAAACTGGAATGTTCTCTTCTACATTTCAGCTTCCTGGATGCTCTAGATCTTTCAAGTTCTAGTTCAAATCCCCACTTCCACAAGAAGCCTTTCCTTATGCCCTGAATATTCATGCTATCCTTCTGTTATTTTATTTCAGTTTACTCTGTGTATAGATTTTTGTTTGTATATAGCTGTTGGTTATCTCTCCCTTAGAATCTCTCAAACACCAGGACTACCTTGGATTTTCTTTGCATTCTCAGAACTAGCACAGTGTTGGACACATAGTAGGAGCTTAATAAATGCTTACTGATTGACTGGCATAATAAATGACCATTCCCAAAATCAATACTGCCCTTTTCCAGTTTCCATATCATCACCATCATTAGTATCTAGATAACTCAATTAGATGAACCAGTGAATTATATGGGATCTCCAATAATCCCTCAGGGACACCAAAAACATCAAAATAATTAACTTGGACTTGACTACACTGTTAGGATAAATGAAACACCTAACTTTTTTTCCAAACAGGCTCTATGCTTAGGCATTCAGATAGCACTGTTGCTCTTACAGGATCCAATTCCATGCTTCTGCATGTTTTCTAATGCACCAGGAAAGAAGAGCTCCATTGACAGAATGTTTTGATAGATTTTCACATGTTATTTCT